>NC_033658.1:1841039-1848539 GCF_001601855.1 Plasmodium reichenowi | reverse complement strand
AAATTAATTTTTCTTTTTTTTGTAAACTTTATGTGAATATGTACCAAATAAAATAAATATAATCAAAATGTGAATGTAAATATATATATATATATATATATATATGTACCTATTGTTATACAAAAATGTGTTATATGATAGGTTATACATATATATGCATATTTTAAAATATTTTGTATATAAGGCCAAAAAAAAGGTCAATTATTATACCCAACTTTTTCTCGTCCTAAACAATAAAATATATACATACATATAAATAAATAAATATATATATATATATATTTATTTATTTATTTTATATTTTATATTTTTTTTTTTTCTTACTCTTTGAGGTCATATTTATATCTGTGTGAAGTAGAGCTTTTCCTATATTCATTCAAGGAATCGAATCTAATATATGAAGAAAAAGAAAAAAATATACATAAGTGTATTTATACCTTTAAAAGCATTTATGTTCGATCTTTATACATTGAACTTACATATTTTTTTCCCGAGGTTCATATAAATATTGAAACATCTTAAAAAAATCAGATGATACTTGAAAAAAACCAAAGTAAGATATAAATGTAAAAATTAAAAAATCTAAAAGACAACATAAAAAGCAAAAGACCCATTGAATAAAAGTCAATCCATTTACGTGAAAATGGAAAAAAAAAGATCCATATTGAATAGCACAAATATGGATAATCATAATAAATAGAAATAAAAAAAATATTTTATAATTCTCAAAAATACTTTCCATAAATATAGAATTATTTATCATTTCACGTTTTTTATATAATTCATTTTTTATATTATTTAAAGAACTAGAAATTTTTTTTAATATTTTGGAATCTTGTTTATTTGTATAATTGGTTTCATTGTATATGTTTGTATCATCATCATGATTCTTCTTCATATTACTATTATTATTTATTTTATTATTATTATTATTATTATTATTTATTTTATTATTATTATTATTTATTTTATTGTGTTTTTTATTTACATCTGCTTTTTCATCAGATATTACAATTTCTTTCTTTACATCATGCATTAATCTTTTCATAAGATCCTTCTCTAAAAAAACTTGATCCTTTTTTTTTTTTATGAAATATAAAAAGTTATATTTCTTGATTTTAAATTGCTGAGAATAATTTTGAAACTCCTTAGAAAATGTTTTTATATATAAATAAATATATGAAAAGAAAAATAACAAAAAGAAGACATTAAATACGATGGTACCATGTCTACTAGGACTTATATGATATTCCCATTCATTCATTGTCCTATAATCATTTTTTATATCGATATTATTTTGAATCTTAAGATTTTCTAAATTTTTCTTAAACCTTAAACTAGATCTAACGGTATGAAAATAATTAGATTGTTGTCTATCTATTAGAAATGAAAATTCAGAAAATTCAAAATTCTCTCTAATTTCATCCGTTATAAAGATCCATTTATTTTCTGGTATAAATAAATGACCAAATAAAAACACGACTAATAAAATAGTTATTTTAGATAATATAGAAGATATAATATTATTGATATCTTTTTCTTCAAAAAAATTATAAGAATATTTATTATTTGAATCATGATGAACTACACTATAATTACATTTACGATAACAAGAAATATAATGGAAAAATATATTTTTAATTATATATATATATAATATTTGTACTGTACTTAAAAATTCCAAACCATTTACTAAAGTAGATATTATAGAAAATAATACAAGCGATATATAAAATATTATATTATATTCAATATGTAATTTTATATTCATTAAAATACAATTTGATATATATTTTAATTTTATATAATCATATAAACTTTTATTTAATATAACCATATCACATTTTTCTTTCATATCATTAGTACATTTATTATCACATATTAATATACTACTACAATTATATATATCACTACTACTACTACTACTACTATTATTATTATTATTATTGTTCATGTTCATGTTCATGGTGTTCTTTTTATTATTATTTTTATTCTGTGTTGATATATATTTATCATCATTAATTACTAATGTATTCTTACCATACATATTACATGTACATAATAAACATTCCAATTCATTTTTATTACAATTATAAAATATATTATGACTTAATAAAAAATCATATTGCTTTCTTCTTATTTCATTACATTCATTTTCCTGAGTATATCTATCATTATATAAATTTGTAGTACTACTTTCATCATATTTCCTTAAATTCCATATTTCACTTTTCAATTTTTTTTTTTTTCTTGATATTTCATTCTTATCATTCGTTAATTCATAACTTTCTATATTATTATATTCCATTAAATTAGGTTCATTCAACTCATTTTTTAAATATATAATATCTTCTTCAGAATGCTCATCTTCTTTTTCTTCTTTTCCTTTCCTCTTTTTGTCATTTTCCTTTCCTTTTTCTCCTTTTTTATTAAAATCGTTTATCTCATCCTCATCAAAACTTAAATCAAAACTATTTATTTCATTTATTTTTGTTGCATCATATGCCTTTATACTTTCCAAATGTTTCCCAAAATTATCAAATAATTTATTTGTACTTTCCAAATTATTCTTTGTAAAAAATTTAGCATTCAAATTATTAGCTTCTAATATTGAATAATCAAAATATAAATATTTACTTAGATATCTCTCTAATACTAATATGCTAATACAAGTATAATTATTATCATTTATCTCTTCATTCTTAAGGTTATATTCATTATCTCTTTTCTTTATATATAAGTTATCTTCCATATTGTTTTCGTTTAGTGTCACATCTTTGTAAGCAAAACAAAGAATTGTATCTACTTCACCATCTTTTATATTTTTAATTTTTTCCTTTAACTTTTCTATATCTCTGCAAGGAGCAAAATTAAATATACATACAATACATACATACATATATACATACATACATATATACATACATACATATATACATACATACATATATACATATATACATACATACATATATACATATATACATACATACATACATACATATATTATATTATATTTATTTATTCATTTTGATGTATGCATGTTAGGACATATAATAAACTATATATTCATATCTATATTTTTACCCCTTTTGTGTGTCTCCATCCAGGTAGGTTTTACATTTTGGTAGAACAAAATCAACATGACCCTTAATAAATATTCGCATAACTTTCCCTTCACATACCTTCCTTTTAACATCATTATAATTTGGTTGTTCTCCATGTACCTTACCATTTTGTATATATAAATTTTTTTCCTTTTCTTTATTTAAAAGAACAAAGGTAAAAACAGCCTTCCCTTTAACATATTTAAGTTGTAATATATTGTGAGGCTTAACAAAATAATCTTCGACATTTACTTGAAAATTCTTCATAAAATTTATTAAAGATATATCTATATCTAAAAAATATTCATTATATTGATACATATTACTAGTTGTAAGTATACACTCAATCAATAAATGAAAAAATAAATTATTCATTATATGTTTATCATTATCTCTGTTAAATATTTTGAAAGAAGGGCTAGGATTTCTCAACGTATCGTATAAAAAATAGGTATTAACAAATGAATAAGTATACTGAGTATTAAAAAAAAAATATACACATTTATATTTTATATATCTATTTATATCAATAAATATTGTATTAGAAAAAAGAATATTTTCAAATGTATTTTTTGTATTTATCATAAAATTCTCTTTCAATATTTTACTCGAATTTAAAGCTAAACAATTTTGTAATAATAAAGGCATTTGATCAATTGATAGCAACAGATATTTCAATATTTCTAATATTATTGTATTTAATAAAAACATTAATAAATTATATGCAAAAGTTTGCATATCATTTTCAATTAAATTAATTAAAAAATGAATAAAGATAAAAAGAATACATATAGAACAAGAAAATATAATTAATATCACCATGTTTTTGGAATATCTATTTATTAAATTCTCTATTCTAGTACTACTCTCTATTTTTTTGATAGAATTATAATAAAACATTTGTTTGTATTTACCAACACACGTTGTAATCATAATACCACTTCCTTCAATAATAGAAGATTCTGATAATAAAAGTGGACACACATCATCATATTTTTCACACAAATTATTATTATCATACATACCACAACTAATATTATTATTATTATTATTATTATGTAGTGTCATTTTATTTATATTTTCATCTTTTCCCTCATTATATGCCTTTTTCGAATTATATAATATATCAGGACTTTTTTTCACATTTTCCATATTTTCTATATCATTCATTATATATGTATCATTATTCTTTTCTATATTAGAATTTTTTTTTATATTAATATCTTCACTGAACTTTTTTATTTTCATCTTCATTTTTAAATTTAACATTTCAAAATAATTCATTTTTGTTTTTTTTAATTCATCAACACTTATCTTTTTCTTTTTCATTTTTCCCATCTCATATATATATTCATCTAAACTTATTTTCCTTTTTTTCTTCTTCTCAAGAGTATTCATCAAATTAGATTCATCTACTATCATATTATTACTTTTTAATAATATACCATCAGCTGGTATTATGTCACCTTTAAATAAATATACAATATCTCCAACAAGAAGATTCTTCCCATTAATAAAATAAAAGTTATTTTCGAAAAATATATAATTTAGTAAATCGTTCTTTTTCCTTTCGTCAATAAATATTATAATACTTGATTCTTTATTTAATGTATCTTTATCTACATTCTTTGATAGTACATTTTCGCTGTCATTCATTTTAATAAAATTATTAATATTTACTTTCTTATCATTATTATTATTATTATTATTATTTACAATATATCTTGATTTATATGTATTCCCTTTATCGTTTATATTTTCTTTATCGTTTATATTTTCTTTATCGTTTATATTTTCTTCATCGTTTATATTTTCTTCATCGTTTATATTTTCTTTATCATTTATATTCTCTTCCTTAGTTATATTCCCTTTCATCTTATTAGTATTCTTTTCCTTATCCAAAAATATTTTTTCTACATTCACCTTGTTTCCTTTATATTCTTGAACAATCTCATTTTTATCTTCCATTTTTATATTTTTTATTAACAAATCTTCATTACCTTCCATACCAGCCTCATCATTTTTTTTATTGGTCTTCTCTTTTTCTAATTCATCATTATTTAAATTATCGGAGTCAAAATTAAAAACATTTTCATTTACCTCAAAGGGTATATAATCTATATTTGATTTATCTTTGAAATGTTCATAATCATATAGTTCAGAATTAACTCTATTCAGGAAGCTCTTCAAAAAAAAGTATTTCGAATATTTTTTTATCTCCATAGTTTTTTTGCTTTCAAATTTGTCCATTAACATTTGTTTGTTTTTCACATTATGTTTGATGAAATTACGGCATATATAATTCCTTTTAATGTGATTAAATTTTGATGTTATGGAGTTAATTCTGTTTTCTTTTAAATAATGTACAATAGTAAGACATATACATCCGATAGTCACCATTAAGGAAAAAAATAGTGCCTCCAAAAAATCTATACCCAGAAAAATATATTAAAATAAAATGAATATATGCATGATATATATATATATATATATATATATATATATATATATATATATTACAAAATGTATATAATTTATTAAACCTTATGATTTATTTATTTTAGAATAGCATCAGTGCCAAACTTTTTTAAAATATATGATAACATATATTATTTTTTATACCTATAACATTGTCTCTATCACATACGTAAGTTACGAAGGTGTAAAAATATATACAGGTTAAGAATATTTTTAATGGATAATTTTGTAAATATATTTTTATAACAGATAAATATGTTAAAGAAGGTATCGATTGGATTATATTTGAACAATAATAATGTATTCTATAACTATTTATCATATTAATTTTTTTATTAAATATAAAATAATCAGATACATTTTTTTTGGTTTTCTTTTCCTTTTGTATATCTGCTTCTTTATTATCTTCATCTATCAAATCTTCATTTTCAACATTTTTATTTTTAACGTCGTCTTGTTTTTGTTCTTCCATATATTTTATATATTTTAACAATTTTTTAAAATATGGTAACTTGCATTTCTTCAAAAAATTTTCATCATAATTTTCATCGATATAAAAATTTAATCCATTTTCCTTACTAATTATTTCTTCTATTAACTTTCGAGAATTTTGTAGGCATTTCAAATCTTTGCTATAATCTTCTTCTTTCATATATTTATCGAAAAGACCTTTAAAGAATTTTGCATCATACGGAAATAAACTTTTGGTAATTTCTTCTATCATTATATCTAAAACTTAATTTATTAACTATTGTGTTCATATATATATATATATATATATATTAATATATTTTTCATCTAATGGTTAATATATAATTATAAAAAAAAAAAAAAATACCCATTGATGTTTCTATAAGACGGTTTTATAACTTATAATAATACTATCCTTTATGTATTAAGAATAAATTATATTTCTAATTATTATACATAAGAAAAAAAAAAAAAAATAACACATATATATATATATATATATATATATATATATATATATATATATATGTTGTATCATTAGATAGAATTATATATTAAAATTTTCTTATTTTATAGTAGATATATTTTATTTTTACCTGAACTGGTCATAATATTTTTTTTTTTTTTTTTTTTTTTTTATGTTTTCTCTTTATCTAGCTATTTTTCGAAATTATTCATTTACGCGCTTATTACACACACATACAAATAAGGGTTAAAAAATAAAACGAAAATTATCAAATATGGTTCGAATTAGATAAAAACTTTACACAATAGGATCAATAAGCAATATAGAATTGATACTGAATGTTAAATCATTAATGCAAGTGTGTTACTAGGTATTGAAATTATGATTCTAAATATTATTATATAAAATGCATGAAAATAATATTATAATAGACAGAAAAAGTTTCATTTTTTTACTCATACATAAATAAATTCGCATATGATGAAACATATATAATAGTATTAAATATTTTTTTATAATATATATATATATTTATATATTAATGTATTAATATGCTTTTTATACTTTTCTTATATGTGAACATAATTTCATATTAATGTAGACAATATTATTATTTAATATATATATATATATATATATATATATATATATTTAAAAAAAAGTAAGAAAAAGACTACACATTATTTTGATTTATCCCCTTATATAAAAGACAATATTATTTACATTTCAAACTTGTTACAAAATTTATAACTTTATATTACATTTAAAAATTATATTATTCTTTTCTCTATCTGTTATCTTAATAAAATAAAAATTTTACAGATATATAATAATAATAATAATATATATATATATATATATATGTATGTATGTATGTGTGTAGAATTTTATAATCTAATTATAAATATATACAATTAAATCCTTTTTGCTATCCTGGTTATATAGTTTATATTATCTTTTAACATACTGTAGATATTT
>NC_033658.1:1837383-1840852 GCF_001601855.1 Plasmodium reichenowi | reverse complement strand
TTTTTGCTTATGTGTGTAATAAATATTTTTATAAAATAAATCCTTCTTAGTAATGGAAAAAGAACTATACGTAGATTCTTATATAGGATTTAAAGGTAACATATCAAATAATCTAATATTAATCCGAAAAGAAAAAGAAATAGATAAAAAATATTATAAAGAACAATTAAAATACATTGAAGAAGAAGAATATTTAGAGAATGAAAAAAAGAAAAAATTGAAAAGTGTTTATAATTTAAAGAATATTGATATAAATCATAATTATTACGAATTAAAGAGAGAAGAATTAAAATATAATTTTTTTATGATTTATGCAATTGGTACAAATATAATAAAAGAAAATATTTTAGATAATAATCGAACTATATTCAAAAGCGACGAATCGGAAATAAATAAATTATATGTTGATAAAAACAAAAAATATATATGTTGTTGTAAGGAAAGTAAATTGATATCAAATATTTATATATATGATTTTGAGAATAAAAAGAAACCTATAATTTTATCTTTACATAAATTTAGAACAGTTGATATTTCTATAAGTAATGATGGGAAATATTTATTATCATCTGGTGGGCATGATGATAAATATTTAATATTAACACAAATTGAAAATCAAAAATTTATTTATAAATGTCATTCCGATTATCCTTACACTAATATATCCTTTTTCCACAAAACTAATAATTTCGTAATAGGTAATAAAAAAATGAGGTGTGTATAAATATATGTGATATTGTTTTTTATTCTTTATTTACAATATGATAAACGATTTAAATATTTTTCATTTCTCATAATTTTTTTTATTATTTATTTATTTATTTATTTATTCATTTATTTATTTATTAATTTTTTTTTTTTTTTTTTTTTTTTTGGAAAGCCAAGTTAAACAGTATTAAAATATGTTATTATGACTTTTCTAAAAAATTGATAAGTGAGGAAGAAGTCAATACATCTATTTATAAAAGACAATTTGTATGCTTAGAGTTGAAAGAAAATGACGAGTATGCTTATTTAGGCACAACCACAGGTAAACAAAAAAAAAAAAAAAAAAAAAAGAAAAAGAAAAATAAATAATAATATAATGAATATTATATTGTAATAATAAAAAATATACACATATATTTATTTAATAAAATAACCTTATTTATCTAATTTATTATATAGGTGATGTGCTGGTGGTAAATATAAAATCCAAAGTATTGGAAAAAATTATACCTGAAAATTATTTATTCGGTAATGGATTAAACGTAATAAAAATATTGGATGACAACACAATAATGACAGGTAAAAGAAAAAATAAATATATACAGGAATATATATGTTAATGTTATATTATAACATTATTTAATTATACAATTATATATATATATATATATATATATATATATATATATGTCTATGTTTATATTTATTTATATATATATATGTGTGCATATATAATATAGGTAGTGGTGATGGTTATATAAGCCTTATAGATATTGAAGAAAAAAAGGTCTTAAGGAAAACCAAATTGTATGGGTCTATAAATTCTATAGAAATGAGAAATAAATCTACCTTGTTTATTAGTATTTACGAAAATATAATATATGTTATGGATCTTATTAATAATAATCATTATGTATTATTATTAATTCATAACCATTATATCAATGATTTATGTTTCCCTTTCAATTATAATTACATAATGTATACATGTAGTTATAATAGTATTATGGCATGGCAGTTTTATGATAAGAAGGCTATATATTTGAAAAATATAGACAAAGGTAAATTCATTTATTATGATAAGAAATTTTTAAATATACCTACAGAGAAACGAAAAAAATTATGTAAATTAAATTTAATGCATGAATCTAAAATTAATAATTCATTAGAAAACAAAAAAAAAAAAAATAGTTTGCAAAATTATGAAAAAATTAATAAAAATTTAATATGTCATAGTATTAAAATTACAAACGATGGGAATTACATTGCTTTATCTATACATAATAATATTTATTTGTTAACCTCCAAATATATGAAAATTGTTACTGTTATTCTAAACTCACATTATGATTTTTGTAATGTGTTAATATTTTATAATAAGTATGATTTAATTACTGCTGGAAATAATGGAGATATAAAGTTTTGGAAATTTGATAAAGGTAAATACCTTAACGTTAATACTATAAATTATCATTCTTCTATAATTAATCAAATAATTCTCTACTCGGATAAATACGTAAAAAGAAAAATAAAAAGAAAAAGAAAAAAAATAAAAATAAAAAAAAAAAAATTTTAAATTTAAAAAATAATTAAATATGAACATATGAACATATATATATATATATATATATATATATATATATTTATTTATTTATTGTATTATATTTACTGTGTGCCCCACTTTTATTTTTTCAGTTATGCAGTTGTAGTGAGGATGGACTAATAACCATATACAATATTCAAGAAAATACACTATTTAAAAAAATCATAGATATAAATAATACAAGATATAAACAAATATCCTTGAATAATCAATATGACATTCTCTTATGTTGCGGAAATAATAATATATTTATGTATTATGATTTAATAAAATATGACATAAGTAAAAATTTTTATTATTCTCCTTTCCATAATGTACTCTCATTAGATATTGATAAAAAAGGGAACTATTTCATAACAGGTAAGAAAAATTATATATTATGTATATTTTTTATGAGTACATATTTTTTGTTCTTTATTCTTTACTACTTTGAAGGTTCAGATGATTATAAAATAAGACTCTACGAATTCAAGAGTTGCACTTGTTTATATATAGGTAAAGAGATCAAGAAAAATGATATTACATATATATATATATATATATTATATATATTATATATATATAAATTTTTTTTTTTTTTTAGGAGTTGCTCATAATAATGTAATTCACAAATGCCTATTTACATTTGACAATATGTATATCGTTTCTGCTTCAAAAGACGAAAGTATTAAAAAAAAAAAAAAAAATTATATATATATATATATATATATATATTTATATATAATAAATAGTATAAATTTATATTTTATATTCTAAGGGAATGAAAAAATTATATTGGTTATGTGGCATAATATATATAATATATTTGATTTTCACGTTAATTTAAAATATGCAGGTATAATTTATTGGAGGGTTCCTCGTGAAATAAAAGAAAAAGAATAAACATAAAAGAAAAGAAATACAAAATTAAGTGTGGTATAATAGTTTACATGTATATATTTGTATATATTTTTTTTGTTTATTTATATTTATTAAGATGTACTTATTAAAAATAATAATCCAATAGTAATTTGCGCCCATTCCTACATGTTTTCTCTTTTTAATTATTTAAGAACATAATAATAGAGATATAAAAATACACCTCATTTAAAATGTACATTTATATATGATTGACGCAATTTTTTTTTTATTTTATTTTTTTTTTTTTTTGTGTATTCT
>NC_033658.1:1831039-1837080 GCF_001601855.1 Plasmodium reichenowi | reverse complement strand
AAAAAAAAATAAAAAAAAAAAAAAAAAAAAAAAAAAAAAAATAATAATAAATAACAAAAAAATAAATCAATAAGAATATTATAAAAACATCCAAAGGAATTATAATAATTTACATATATTTTAACTTTTGTGAGTAAAGAGTATATCATCAAATTTGGATGTAAACCAAATTTCGGGTCCACATATATCCAACTGTATTTGACAATAAAGAAAAAATGAGTTTATTTTATGATTGAGTATATTATATTTATTAAAATAAATAATATTATTTGGCTTCATTATTGCTTTTATATTATCATTTTCCATATCTATTGTTTTTGTTTTTATACTTCTTAATACTTTAAAAAAGAAAAATTTAAATCCACGAGATGTATCATATAAATCCATATCCTCATTTGTATTATTCTCATCTTTATGATTTACATATTGTTCATAAACTGTTCTTCTTTTGAAATCTATAAAATTGTTTGTTTGAGAACGCATATTAATATTATCTTTCTTTTGGTTAGCTCCATTATTTTTCACATCGTTGTCATTTAATAAGACTGGATTATTTTTATTGTTTAATATAAATTTCAATTTTTCAAGGGCAGAGGAATTTTTAAGTTTCATAAATATATCGTAATCTGTAAGAAATAAGAAACTATAATCTCTATAAAGTGTTCTTATGACAACATAATTTCCTCGATTATTATAATCTTGGAATTTATTTTCATATATTTTTAATTCCGTTGTACAACAACTACCTATGTTTATTTGTGTAATTTCATCATATAATAATACCTTCTTAGACCAATTTCCTATAATACTCATATTATATGAATTAAATGACAATCTTTTTTTTTTTATATTTCCTTTTCTTGTAACTTTTATAACTATAATACTTTTCATCATATCCTTAAGAGCTATTAAATAACTCCTGAACAATTCATATTGTTCGCTTATATATAATAATGATAATCTTAATCTTATATCATTGTTTATATTCAAATAAAGTTTTATCGTTCTAGAAACGTTCCTAACATCTTTATCTTCCTCCGATATGTTAACCATAAAATCGTAATCCTAAAAATGTACAAAAGGAAAAAAGGGGAAAACATATTTTTGTAATTATTAAGGCAAACACACAAATATATAAATAAATACATATATATATGTATGTATATTTATTTATTTATTTATTTTTTTTTTTTTTTTACCGTGATTTTCTTTTTCTTATTCAAGAAAAAGGGAAGTTTCTTGGATAAATTTTCTTAAATAGATAAAAAGAAAAAAAAATTATGTCAAAATATTAACAATAAATTAAAACATAAAAAAAATTAAATTTTTTTTTTTTTTTTTTTTTTTTAACTTAATATTCATACCTTGTTTACTTCCTCTTGGTGCATCATGTGTTTTGATTTCTTGTATTATTTTTCCATAGCCCCTAAAAAAAAAAAAAAATTATGAATATATATGTACATATCGTAAGGAGAAATTTTCGTACAAGGTAGTGATGTGTGTTTTTAAAACAAGAACGTTTTGAGACATATTAAAAAGAATATTATCTTGTAAAATAATTTGATAAAATATATAATTTCTTAAATATTTATATTATATATTCATTTTTTGATTACTCAAATACTATTTCGTCACTTTTCCTTCTTTTATTTAACTTTTCTTTAAAACTCATTTTGAAAATATATCACCACAAAAATAATATGTACATATAAATATATATATATATATATATAGATAAATAATAAAGGTTATACCCTTTACTGTGCAAAGTAAATTGGTAGTACAATACAAATATTATAATGTAATCACTAAATCATGTTATATATATATATATATATATATATATATTTATTTATTTATTTATGTATAGACTTATGTGTATATAATAAAAAAAAGAATTCTTGTTAGACAGTTCTTTTATGATATTTTAAAAAATTATTTATTAACATTAATCATATTAACATTATGTTTATTTGTACATATAAATAAATGTAAATATAAATATATAAATATATATTTAGATTTATTTATTTTCTTTTTTCTGTAATTTAAATAAAAAAAAAAAATGTGTTCAAAAATTATTAATATATAACTGTACATGCGAGTAAAAGAATAACAAAAAAAAAAGAAAAAAAAAAAAAATTAATAAAGAAAATTTTAAAAAAATGTCAATAAACACAAAAATATAAACATATATAAAAAAGAAGAAAATTGTTTGTACTCTTCTGTATACACTTTTTTTTTTTTTTTTTTTTTTTTTTATTTTTAAATATAATTTTATATGAAAAAGATGCAAAATAAAAATGTAGAACGTTGCAAAGAAAAAAAAAAAAAAGAAGAAAAAAAAAATGAATAAAACAAATTAAAAATTACTACACCTTAATGAAAACGTAAAATATAGACAAAAAAATAAAATAAATATGTATGTGTATTTATAAATATATGTATTTATATTTATATTTTTATTTATTTATTTATTTTTTTGCATAAATATTAAATCATACGTGCAAAATGGTAAATCGTTTTGTAAAATTTATATATATATTTATAAAAATTTTAAAAGTAATAAAAACACTTTGATTTTTTCTATTAAATAGGTAAATATATTATATATATTATATATATTTATGTTTTTTATTTTATTTTATTTTATTTTATTTTTTTCCCACATCCAACGCCCTCTAGCTATAATACTAAAATATCATTCATATGAAAATAATATTAAATTAAAAAAACGTAAAATATATAAAATATATAAATTTTTTAAAACAAAAAATAAAAATAATAAAATTTTAATATATAAACAAATTTCTCATTATGGTTTTAGAGATCACAAAAAATGTATTATTATTAGTACTTTAATATATCCTAATTTAAAAAAAAAAAAAAAAAAAATATCATACACAAAAATAAATGAATATATATATAAATATATATATAAATATATAAATAAATATATATATATATATATAAATATGTGTATATATATATACATACACATATTTATGTATTGGTTCATTTAACTTATGAGAAATGCTTGGGAGATGATTGGAAGGCATTTTTTAAAACAAAAGCTTCTGATAAAATGGATTCGATATCTTGTATTTTCCAATTTTGTGTAGGAAATCTTTGCATAAATAATAACATTTGTTGAAAATCCATTTTTTGTAAATGTTTTGACCAATGTACTAAGAAGACAGCACATATGTATGGATGAAAATCAGTGAATATATCACATATATCGCTAATATAAGTATCTAATAACCGAACGGAAATATTGATTGGAAATTCTCTTAATAATAGACAATTAACCCATCTAAAGGAAAATTGTATAAAATCAATATTATTATTATATATATGATTAAATAATGAATTGTCAATTCTTTTAACAATTTCTTTCACTTTTATTATAGCTCTTTGTATTCCTGGTTGACCAAAAGTATAATTATCTTGTATTTGCTCTAATAATTTAGAAAGACAAAAATATAAATCTGCTTCAACATTTTTTAAATCCTCATCTATCATGTTATCTATATCATCAGAATTTATTTCTTTTTTTAATATAAATGGTCTTATAAATACAATCAAAAATGGTGTTATTAAATCATTAATACCTTGTACATAACCACATGCTGGATGCCTAACGGAATATATAAATAAAACATGTTCGCTCAATTGCTGTATCTTCTTATTAATAAATATATTATAACACGATTTCGTTCTTGGAATATCTACTTTTATCTGTCGTAATATTTTTAATTCGTCTTCGGATAACTTCATTTTATTATAATATTGCTTCTTTAAATTCTCATATTCATCTCTTTTCTTTTTCAACACTTTTTGAGTGTCATCAGTATTTAAAGGTAAATATCCAAGCGCTAACTTCCAACATCGTGCCCTAACAATAAAAGGTACTTCGTCGGATATACCCCCCCACAAAATGTTTTTTAATTCATCTAAAAGGTGAAAATGGAAAAAAAAAATAATAAATAAAACAAGGAAAAATTAATAACACACATATGTCAACATGTAGTTATTAATATATATATTTATACATACAGCTACATAATATATAATAGTCAAAATTATTTCTCATTATATTATTTAGAAAAGAAAAACATGTGTTGATCATTACATGAACAATTAATAAATGAATTCTTTTTCCTTTCTAAACGTATATTAGAATAATCAACACATACAATAAAAAAAAAGAAAAAATTAACATAAACGTAATATATGTGAATGAAACAATATACCCACATAATAAATAAATAAATAAATATATACATATATGCATATATATATATATATATATATATATATATATATATATATATACAAAAGTATATTTACACATCTATTTATTTCTTATTTATTCATACTTATATCTATAATGGGACTATTCAATATAGAACATAATTTTTTCATCCTTTGGGAAATATTTTTTTGTTCAACTTCTTCATTTTTCTTATCATTATTTTCATCTAATTTCATTTTGTATTTATTTCCTCTTTTTTTTTCTTTTTTTTTTCTTTTTTTTATCTTAAATTTATGAAAACATGTAGTAAATAATATTGTTCTTTTCTAATATGTTAAGAAATTCCATTTATAATATTCATCGTAAAAATATACATATATATATATATATATATATATATATATATATATATATATAAATATATATTTTTTTTTTTTTCTTATTCCTTAGAAAACGATTATTTTGTATGTTCACTTACATTTTTTTTTTTTAAATTAAAAAAAATATATATATATATATATATATATTTATTTATATAAATATACACATATATATTTATCAATATAATTATTCTAATTATTACACTTAAACATAGAAAAATATATCATACATATTTACTTATTTAAAAAAAAAAAAAAAAAAAAATTACTTGTGAGTGGTTTAACCTTAAGAAGGTTGCACTAATTACTTAAAGTTTTCATTTTTTAAAATATACTAAAATTACAAAAAAAGAAAAAAGAAAATATTGATAATAATTTTAATTAATTTATAATAAAAACTTTAAAACTATCTCATATATATATATATTATATATATATATATATATATATATATATATATATATATATATGTGTGTGTAATGAATTATCTAAAGTATTAACTAATAAAAAAGCCAATATATATAAACATGATGATTATAGATAAATATATATTGAACACCATAATCAATATAAATTAGAATACATATAAAAAAAAAAAAAAAATCTGAACTATATAAGAAATTACACAACAATATATTAATATTAATTAATAATAATATATATAATAATAATAATATTAAAAAGGATATATGAAAGTACAAAGGTATAGTATATTCTTAAAAATGAAATATAAAATTAAAAAGAAAAAAGTAAATATTTTTTTAAAAAAATATATAACATGGATTATAACATCAAGGTGTCCATAACATTAACCATAAACCTATTCATAATAAATAAATAAATAAAAATATAAATATATATATATATATATATATATATATTTAAATTAGATAAAATAAAAATCCATTTTGTATTAAAATCAAAATATATCTACACACATTTAAGTCACACATATTTTTATAAATGTCCTTTAAATGAATATATATTTATATATTTCCAAAAACAAAAATAAGATTAAGGATATAATATAATATGTATTTATTATTCTCTTCATTTTATTTGTTAAGATATTTTTATTTTATACTATATTTTTTATATTAGTGTATATACAAATTAAAAAAAAAAAAAAAAAAAAAAACACAAACCTGTAATATTATCCAACGTAATAAAATACTGTAGATATATACTTTAAATTTTGAATTAAGTAAGGAAAACATCGACTTAGAAAAATAATATCAAAATTTTTTATATATTTATATGTACAAATAAATAAATAAATATATATATATATATATATAATATTGAGAGCATATCAATTTATTTTATTTTATTATAATTTTTTTTTTAATTCGAATTTGAACAAGTATCACATCTTTTTTTTTTTTTTTTTTTTTTTTTTTTTT
>NC_033658.1:1816314-1830860 GCF_001601855.1 Plasmodium reichenowi | reverse complement strand
TTTTTTTTTTTTTTTAATATTAATATATCTTATACACATTTTATATGTACTTAATTAAGATTAAAAAAGAGAAAAGAAATTTCCATATAAAAAAATAAAATAATATAAAATAACGTTTTTATAAAAATTCTTGTACCTATTTTTAATATTGATGATATGCTAAAACGCATCTCTTTATATATTATAAGAAAAAAATAAAATAAAATAAAATAAAATAAAATGGATATATAAATATATATATATATATTATTGCATCTTCTTTTTCACAATTACATAATAACCTTTCCGAAGTATAAATTAGCTTTCTTTAATATTGTATTTGTTTATGCTTATTATAATTTATAAGGATTTTCTTATAGGATTGTATATAATATATATATATATATATATATATTATATATATATTATGTATATATTATATATATATATATTTTTTTTTTATGCTTATTAGGTATTATTTCTTTTTATGCATTGTTATTATAATTGTTTGAGTTATTTTAAAAATATTTATTTTATGTTATTCTTTCTATTTTTTTATTTTACCCTTTTCCTTTGTCCTAATTTCATTTCTTTTCTTTTTTTTAATTATTATACGTTGGCTTGATATTATATATATATATATATATATACATACATATATATTTTTTTTTTATAAGAAAAGAATAAATATAATATCTCAATATACATTATTATATATATATATATATATATATATATATTATTTAGTGTAAATTTTTTTTTTTTTTTTTTTTTTTTTTTTTTTTTTTTTTTAAAAAAAAAAAAAATAAAATTTTTTTTATTTTTTTTTTTTTTTTTTTTTTTTTTTTTTTTTTTTTTTTTTTTTTTTTTTTTTTTTTTTTTTTTTTTTTTTTTTTTTTTTTTTTTTTTGTGGAATATTGAGATTTGTTTAATGTGTACACTATATATAAAGATAGAATATTATTTTTATTCTCTTCTAAAGAATTGTATAAAAGTGCATATTTGTTTGTTTTAGGGTTTACTTTTTCATATATAATAAAACATACAAATATGTATAATATATATGTATTTATTTGAGCTATTTATACTATTATAAAGAATATTTATCTGTGATTTATTTATATATTATATATTTTTTTAGTTCCTTCATAAAAGAAACATATATATTGTAACATTTTAATAAAATCACTCTCTCTCAATATATATATATATATATATATGATGCAATTGTTTTATAATATTTAAGTGTTTTTAGTACTTATAATAATATTATCACTATTTTTTAAGTCAAAATGATTATCTTTGCAAATAGGAATATTGTCTAAAGAAAGATAACAAATAAATATATATATATATATATATATTTATTTATTTATATATTTATATTTGTATATACTTATTAACCAAAAACAAATTGGTGATCATAAATCCCTATCGATGCTATTTACTATTCCTTTCAACTTATTTCTACTTTTTATTTTTTTTATTTTTTTGTACTATTGATTGAAAATGTTTAGGAGTATCGTTCCTACAACCGTTGGATTAAATAACTGCAAATATGTACATGTAAATATTGATGAAGAATATGATATGTGTAATATTAATAAGGATGTTAAGATATTTAATGCTGCTCAAGATGTTTCCAATGTAAACTTTAAAAGTATAAGACATGTAGGTAGTATTTATAATATTCATATTGATACATTAGAAAAATGTAAAAGTCCAGAAGAAATAGCTATCAAGATATTGAAATCACAAAATTGGGAAAATAAAAGAAAATATACAAATAATGATGAATATTATTATAAAAAGAAAAAAAGAATATCCAATAATATTATGGAACAAAGTTATATAAATGATTCTTCATATTCACTAATAGATCATTGTGATAATATGTACGAAGGAAATAATTATATAAATAAAAGAAATAATTATGTGAACGAAGGAAATGATTATGTGAACGAAGGAAATAATTATGTGAACGAAGGAAATAATTATGTGAACGAAGGAAATAATTATATAAATAAAAGAAATAATTATGTGAATGAAGAAAATAATTATATAAATAAAAGAAATAATTATGTGAACAAAAGAAATAATTATATCAACGAAAGAAATGATTATATGAACGAAAGAAATAATTATATGAACGAAAGAAATATTTATACGAATGAATATAGTAACCAGTTAATTAATAAGTATGCCATAAATAATAATATGAATAATTATATGAACAATTATAATTATTATAATAATATTCCTTATAATACATTTTCACAAAATCAAAAGGACGAATACCACAATGTGTCACAAGATAATTATAATCAGTTTCAAAATTATAATCAAACAGAAAATAATAATGACATTATATATGATTCACATGTAGATCATGATTTAATAAAACAAATGAATTTATTACAACTAGCTTATAAAAGTAGGTTTAAAAAATCAAATAATAAAGTAAAAATGAATGAGACACTTTTGTATAATAATAATGAAGCACTACAAAATATAATAAAATGTTCGATGAACAAAGAAAATAATGATCAATATTATGATAATCTTCATTATAATGATAATATGAAGGATAACTATTTACTTAACCAAGGGAAAATTTTATTCAATAATGATTCTACAAACAATAAAGCAATGTATAATGTACAACAAACAAATGAACAATTATTAAATGAAAATAATTATTCTCATGATATGAATTATAATATAAATCTTCCCATCAATGAGAGTCTAAATGGTCCAACAAGTGGCCAAATAAATAAACCTATAAATGACCCAATAAATGAACATATAAATGAACATATAAATGAACCTATAAATGAACCTATAAATGAACCTATAAATGAACATATAAATGAACATATAAATGAACATATAAATGAACATATAAATGAACATATAAATGAACATATAAATGAACATATAAATGAACATATAAATGAACATATAAATGAACAAATAAATGAACATATAAATGAACCTATAAATGACCCAATAAATGACCCAATAAATGACCAAATAAATGAACCTATAAATGACCCTATAAATGACCCAATAAATGACCCTATAAATGACCCTATAAATGACCCAATAAATGACCCAATAAATGACCCAACAAATGACCCAATAAATGACCAGTTGATACCTGTCAATTTAAAAGGGTCATACAATTTCGACAAAATAAAAAGGTGCACATCAAATATTTGCGTAGATGATAAGACTATTCCCTTCCAAGAAAAGGATAATAATATTTTGGAATATGCAAATAATATATATATTGATGAAGTAAATAAAGAAGACAACCAATTTGAGGATCACTTAGAGACATTTTTAGATTTGAATGAGGATGATGATATAATTAATAATAAGCAGAAGATGAAGAGAATAATTAATTATATAGAAGAATATATAAGAAAGGGAAATATAAAAAATATGGAAAGGCATAAATTATGTTTCAGTGATAATAAGATAAAATTAATATTTGATAAATTATTATCAAACTGTAAAAACATTTTGAACATAGAAATAAGTTATAGGAAAAATAAAATTGTAGAAACATATACATCAGAAGATGATATAAGTATGAACGATATAAATAATAAGGACAATGTATATATGAAAGATATTAATATGGATTATATAATTTATAATGATCAAGTTGATAATGATTCTATGGAAAAAATAAGTGATAAGGAATGTTCAAATTTTGTGCCACTTAAAAACAAAAAAAAAATGAACAAAAAAATACAAGAACGTAATATAAACAATATAAACAATACTATGATGAATAAATTAATTTTTGGACATTATAATATTTTACTATACTTACTTTTGTTACATTTTGACGTTTTTAAAAATAAAAATATGAACATAGACGATATAAATGATAATATATTATTAAACTTAAAAATTCATATGAAAAATGTTATAATAAAATTATATTTAAATGAAGTTAAAAATAGAGTTATTGAATTTTATAATATACATGAAACATATTTAATAGAAATATATAACATATATGAAAAATGTTTCTTTTATTTATATGACATATATATGTATATAGAAAAATATGACACAGTATTAGTAAATTTGATAGACACCTGTATGTTAGCCTTTCAAATACACCATAATGTCCAAGGTATTATAAAACACTCGATTAATTTATTATTACGTGTCTTTAAAAATAATAATAGTAAAAAAATGAAAAAATATATTATAGACAATTTACTGATGAATATAAATAATGTTAATTTTAAGTATAACAAATTGAATTTTAAAAATTTCCAGAATAACTCGACTTATGTTCATTTGGTTCATTTCTTTTTGTTGAAGGTTGCAGAGACGTTTTCTTTTTATGAGGGCGATATGAAAGAAAAGTTTTTGGATAGCAAACACAGGGATGCCGAAAAAATGAAGATTGATGATAAGAAGGGTAAATATGACAACAGTGATGGTAGGGTATATGAATATGATGATGATAAGGTATATGACGATTATGATGATGATTATAATGTTAATAGTGATTATAGTGATTATAGTGATTATGTTGATAAGAAAAGATACAGAAATAATAAACATAAGGAAAACATGAATAATACGAGCACTTCAAATTTATCTGAAGATTCTTTTTGTCTATCATTATTCAGTAGCGAAAACGATTATAAAAATAATATTGTTAATAATAATTGTAAAAGTGAAAATGATACTAATGGATATTCAAAAAAAAAGAATTCTAAAAAAAAAAAAAAAAAAGAATTTTACAATACCGATAAGGAAGAAAGAAAAAAATATTCATTAAGAAATAACAAAAAGTTAAATCGTTATGATTATCATAATTTGAATAGTACAAAGAAAAAAATATATAATACGCGAACAAAAAATAAGAACATTGTCAGTAGTAGTTTTAATAATTCATGTAAAAAGGGAAAATCAATTTTTACCAATAAAAATCATAATTATAAAAAAGCAAAATTTCATATAAAAAATGGTTCAAATCTAAATGTACAACAAAATGAAGACTCACAATTTATGTGTTCTTTACACAATTTTATGATGAGAAAAAATTTTAAAAGATTAAATAATATTATAAATTATATATTAATAGAAATGATTGAGAATTTTTTGTTTGAAGATAATAAAAATGGTAGAATAATTTTACAACATTTTATTTTAGATCTTATAAAATGTTGTGATAATCCAAGATTCAATATAAGTTCACAATTTATAAAAAATATTATTCATATATTTTTTGATATAATTAATAAAAAGTATGATAATAATATAAAAGAAACTTGTCTATATTTGTTAAGATATATTTTTAAATATATTTTTAATATATATAATTATATTAATAATTTTTCTTATCATATGTTATATTACTTCAATTATACTATGAAAGCAAATAAATTTATACAACCATTATTTTATGATTTTAATAATCATTCCTTTTATGAAAAGGATAAAGTATTGGAACACAACTTGAAAAATAAAACTAAAGCTATTCTTAATAATAATAATAATAATAATAATAATGAACATAAAAAAAAAAAAAATATAAAAAAGGGTACAAACATAAACACCCAATATAAAATTAATAATGATAAAAAGAGTATAGAAACAAAAATGTCAGTAAATAACAAAACATTTAATCATACTAAATGTTGTAATGAAATGAAATATGAAGAGAAAATTCTTAGATGTATTCAATGTCAAGCCTTTTATCATATTAGTTGTATTCAAAAAAATAGTAATAATATTTTATTCAAGAAGGATACTTATGAGATAAATGATGAATATGTTGAACCGAATTTATTTTTCATAAATAAGGAAAAGAATAATATATTACAAAACGGTGATATCTTTGATAAAAGAGAAGAAGAAGAAAAAAATAATAATAATAAAAGTAATTTAAGCCAAGATAAAAATGGAAATAAAAAGGGAAAGGGAGAAAAAAAAGGTATATATAATAATAATTATTACAATATTAATAATATAGATAAACCAAAATATATTTCAAAAGTAGTTAATTACAATTGTGATATATGTAAAATAAAAAATTTGATAAAGATATTTATTATTAGAGAGAGTCAAATAAATAATAGTTTCTTAAATTTAATGTTTAAAAAGAAAAAAGAAAAAAATAAAGGATTTTATTGTTATGATAAATTTCTTAATAGCTTGAAAATTTTCATAGTATATTATTATTATATATTGATATATCTTAATAAAGACAAAATTAATGAAGAAATAGATAAGGACAATAATTATGTATATTCATACATACTGTTATTATATAATAATTTTGTTCATGAAAAGATTAAAAAGGATAATGCAGTAGTTTTAAATACAACAACAAAAGAAAAGGAAATATTACAAAAAAAAAAAAAAAATAATAAAAATAATAATAATAATAATAATAATAATAAAAATAAAAATAATAATAATAATAATATGAGATATATATCGAATGAGAACAATACAGATGACGAAAAGAAAAAGAAAATTTTTAATTCAATAAATGATATGTTAATTTACGAATTTAAAAATGTTAAGAAAAATGAAGAAATGTGTTATTCCTTTAGTTGTACACATAATTTTGATATATATATAAATTATTCTTGGAAGATGTATTTATATTTTTTCTTTTATGATTTCTTTTTTATAGCATTTAATCAATTATTTTATATTCTATATGAAAATAGTAATAAAAATTTAAGATATTATAGTATATCTATAATTAGTAATATTATAAATGACAATTATTTATATTTAAAAAGTAAACAGACACAACATATATTATTATCTTGTTTAACGGATAATTATTTAAAAGTTCGAGAATATACTTTATATATTTTTTATAACTTTTGTAAACATTTTTTGGATATAGAAAATTTAATTATTTATCAAAAAGAATTTACAACATTATTTGATGTTCGATTAAAAAACAAAAAATATATATCTCATCAAACGAATGATGAATTATGTACTAGACTAAAAGAAACATCACAAGAAAAAAATTGTAATAATAAAAATTGTACTTTAAATAATAATAATCAAGATGAATTCAACGAATATAATAATGAACAAATTGATGATAAACATTATTATGCAGTGAATCAGGAAAATCGGAATCATAAAAATATTTTGGATCTAAATGAATACATGACAAACAATATTGTTGAATCAATAAGAAGATGTTCAAAGGATATTAAAATAAGTGTAAGAATTATAAGTGTTAAAATATTAAAATATATTATATATTTTAATATATATATCAAAAGGTATAATGGATCTATTTACAAAAAGAATATTCAAAATTGTGATAATCCCATGAAGGATAATCATTCTAATTGTGCACATGATAATAATAATAAATATAATAATAAATATAATAATAAATATAATAATGAATATGATGTTGAACATGTTCATAATAATTATTACGAACAAAAGTATTTAAAAAATGAACAGAACACATCATGTCCTAATTCACAACAAACAAATCATGAGAATACTACACAAAATTGTACTGCTGAAAATATTTCCATACTTAATGATTTAATAGAAAGATATGTATCTACATATGATAACGATAACATGAAAAATGCTGTTATGGAAATTTTTATTGAAATTTTTTTTATGAATATTTTTAAAACAATCAAAATGAAAAATAAATATAGTCATTTCAAAAATGAGAATATTCAAATACATTCCTCTAATAATAAACAAATCGTAAATACAGAAAACGATCTTTATTATGAAGCATTCACAAAAGATATAGAATCTGACTATAGTCAATCATTACAAAAAGAAGAAGAAGGAGAAGAAGCATATGAGCAACAGGAGCAACGTAGTGATAATAAATATATAAAAATAGAAAAAGATATCTATACCTTATTTATTCATTTATTGTATGTTATGAAAAATAAACACAATATAAATATTGTAAACAAAATGCTATCCTACCTTGATAAAAATATAAAAAAATATCAGGAATTATTCGATTTAATTGACAAAATGTTAGAGGATAAAGCTTTAACGCAAGCTGATTATCATAATAATAATAAAACACAAAGGAAAGGAAAGCAAATGGATAATTACAAGTATGCAAAATGTAGTGATACAAATTTTTATAATAATAGTATATGTGATTATAATTATAATGTAGATAATGAAATAAATACTGAAATAGAAACACAATCTGAACGTGAAGAAGAAGAAGATGATGAAGATGAAGAAGATGTAGAAGAAGAAGAAAATAAAAATAAAAATGTAAAACAAAATATAAAACAAAATGTAAAACAAAATGTAAAACAAAATGATAACAAAAAAAACAAGAAAAAAAAAAAAGGTAAAAATAATAATATAAAAAAAAAATTTGATAAGCAAAAAAAAAATCAAAATATTTGTAATACAGGAGATTATGAAAATAATAATTATATAGCATATAATAACCATATGTTAAATATTAAAAATAATGTTTATAATATATATATAAATAATTCCTATAAACATTTAGATATTTTAAATAAAAAAAATATAACATATATCTTAGAAGTATGGATTTATAATTTAATTTGTCTTTTTATAAAAACTAGAAGAAATAGTTTACTAGAAAATGAAACGAGGAAAATTATGAATATTCTAAATATCATTATTGAAATTATTCCTCAATTATTCATAAAATATGTGAATTTCTTTTATCCATATATATATAATAATGATGTATCAAAAGATGTATGTGAATTATTATCTTCTATATTTCCTTATTGTAAATTAGATTTACAGTTGAAATTACAATTTAAGAAAGTTACATTTAACAATTCATTATTATATCATCACAATATATTTATATCAAGATCATATATACAATTATTATGTACTTTGCACACATACATATTTTGTAATTTTGTTTATTTCAAAACATATATAGAAGAATGTTTTATTAAACTGTATAAATACAAATTATGCTTTCTTATTAATAATACTGTGGTACAGCTGAATAATTTTGTAAGAGAGTTCTATTTAATGAAAGCAGAGCAAAAGGAAGAGATAAAAAATAATTTGATAAGTTTATATAACAACCATGTACAAAATGTTAATCAAAAGAATTTAAGACATGATAGAGCTATGAATGATGAAGAAAAAGAAAAAGAGTCGAATAATAATCTAGAATATAAAAAGAATGAATGTAATGAAAATAAAAATGAACCCAATAAATATATTGATAAAAATCTAAATAATTTATCAAATCCCGAACATTTCTTTATTTACAACATTATAGATATTACATATGAAGAATTTATATACCATTTAGATCTATATAAGAAGCATATTTTTGATATATTTTCTATTACTCACAATGATATAATAAACATTAATAAATATGCTTGGTTGATATCTATAATGTGCGAATTTATAAATATGAATAAAATTATTATTAATGATTTGTATAATATAAACGATATAAACGAATCAATACATATACAAATACAAAATGAACATAAAGAAAAGGAAACGACCAATAGACAAAACATTAAAAAGGTAACAAAAAATGACAAGAATGATAAGGATAATATAAATATAAACAGTAATAATAATAATAATAATAATAATATAAATAGTAATAGTAATAGTTATATTTATGGAGAACCCATCCTTTCTGAAAAATTTAATATTCGTTGTCCTAATAATAATATGAAATATATTAAATTATCCGATATTGTAAAAAATGTCCAAGTCTATATAAATGCAATTTTATATTTTGAATTTATTTATAATAAACAAAATGATTATATAAAAAGATGGAATATTGTAAAATTAAAAAATGAAATTATTTCTGAAATTATACAAAAAAAAATAAACATAAATAAAATAGAGAAATGTAATGATATTTTTGATTACAAATTTTATAACGTATCCTTAATATTACTTAATATATTAATTGATTTATTTTATATATCCAATGATATTAAATGTAAATGTTTTTTCTTACATTGTTTATGTAAAATATTATCAAATTATCATAACTCACATTTTATTAATGATCTAAAATTAAGAAATGTCTTCTTCTATTGTATTGATGCTTTTTCTAACGCTTCCTTACAAAAAAGTTTTCTTTATTCTCTTCTTCAATTAATTAAGACATATGAACAATTTCTACGAAACAAAAATAATATTAACATTGCTCAAAATCGTAAGAATAAACCAAATGAAAAGAATTATATTACATATAAAAAAATGACACAACTTGTACCAAACGAAAAACAACAGCTCAATAAAAAGAAAATTAAAATATATAATAATAAAAATAAATATTTTTCAAGTGATGAACGAACTACCTGCGATGAAAAGGAATATTCCTCCTTTCCAATTTCATGTATTAACCCACAAAGTTACTCTTCTGCAAGTCCTAATTTATGCGAGAGTAATGATAATGAAACAGCTAGCCATTCGGGGAAAAATAATACAAAAAAAAAAAAAAAAAAAAAAATGGGTCAGGATGAAAAAATGAATACAGAAGAATTATACGAAGAAAACGAGATGTCAGTTGCAGATATAAGACAGGAAGATGAACTTGTAAAAGGTACAAATAAAAAGAAGCTGACAAAAGAAAAAATAGATCGAAACAATTATAGCATTAATTTGAAAAAGCTAAAAAAAAATCATGTAAAATGTCAAAAAAATTATGGTCAGGAAAATATTAAAAGTTATGAAAATAATAAAAATGATGTAGTAAATGGTGCAAATTATGTAAATAATCAATTGGTAGATGTACATAATATTACTAATAAAACAAATGTGGACAAAAATCAAAATAAGGATATTATACACGTTTTGCTTGTAGCCTCACTATTTTCTCAAAAAATTATTGATTTATTAATGGTAAATAAATATATGTATATAGACTGCACACAGGATGAATTGAATTTTATAAAATGCTTAGGTATACAAATATTAAGTCATTTATATAAAGAAGGTTTTATTCAGAGTAGTAAAATATCTCCAAGTATATTTTGTTTATGCTTTTCTCCTGATATAAAATTAAAATCACGTAGTGAAAAGGTAATAAACTGTATCATAGAAAAAGAAAATTATAATTTCTTAAATAACTTAGCTGAATGTTTACAATATCTTTTATTTTATATAATTGAAAATAATTATATGTATAATAATAGGGAATCAAATAATATAAATAGTTTATTCTTATTTAATAAAATTGAATCAAGTTTCTTTAAAACATTGCTTGATATTTATGAAAATTTAACGTCGAAAAAATTAAAAATAAAATATCTTAAAATTATATTGAAAGAAATTGAAAATACTTGTCATTTTATTTTATATGATAAAATAAAAAAGTTCATAAGAGAAACAAATGGAAAATATAATAATAATAGTAATAATAATAACACTTCAAGGCATAAAGTCCATTCTGATCAAAATAGAAATGATGATGATATATATGACTGTAATAATGAGAGTAATATAGATCATAGTAATAATAATAATAATAATAATAATAATGTCTATTATAATAATACAAATATTTATAATAATCAAGATTTGTCCAAAAATGTTATGATTCATATTTATCCCATAAATCAAATATATTCATATATTATTAATACTTATATAATATTACCAAATAATAAAACTATTAAAAAGAATGGTAAATCAAAAAAAATTAAAGAAATTACTACTTCTTCCTTATCTTCATACTCTTCATCATATTCTTCAAACAGTATGTATAATAAAGATGATGAATTAAAAAACAAGAAAAATAACGAAAATAATAAAAATAAGAAGAAAAATGAAAGATCTAAAGACAAAGATTTATATTATAAGGAAAAAACACAATCATCAAAAGATGATTCAAGTATGACAGAAAATATATATGATAATGATAATTATCAAATTAGGGACTGCAAAGATATTATGGAAAAAATACGAAATAAATATAATTATTTATTAAAAGATTATTATATGAAAGTGGATGAATATATATATATTAATTATTTCTTATTCCTATATTTACAAATTCTAATAAATTTAATATCATATTTAAACTTTTCTACATATAATGAAATAGCCATATTGATTCATGACATTAATAAACTTTATTGTATTATATCATCAACAATACATATAGATATGGATGCAGATGATTTTTCAAGAAAACATGAAGAATCCTTCTTTTCATTTAATGAGCATATAAAACAACATACGAGTGTAAATGATATAAATGTAGAAAATGAAGATTATATGTCTATTAATTTAAACTTGAACAAAGTTAAGTGTTTTGTTATGGCCATTTTAAATAATCTGACGAACAATTTAATAAAACATTATGATATAGACACATCAAAGTAAGATGAAAAATAAAAATGTACAATATGTATATATATATATATATATATATATATATATATATATATATATATATGTATGTATGTATGTATGTATGTATGTATTTATTTATTTGTTTATTTATTTATTCATTTTCACCTTTCCAACAGATTAAATGAATTAATCGAGGAAGATAATATTAAGGAAAATAAAATAGAGGATGAAAAAAGAGAAGAACCAAAAAACAATATTTTTAATTATATGGAATATATATATGAGTGTATTGAAATATTTATTGAAGATAATAATACAATTGTTGAAAAATATTCTAAATGTCATTTAAATATCCATAATTTAAATAACGATTATATAAATAAATTGATAAATGTAAAATAAAAAATTAAAATTTTTTTTTTTCAATATGTTCAATTATGTATTATTATTATATATATATATATATATATATATATATATATATATATATATATATTTTTTTTTATTCTTTATTTAGGATGGAAAAAATAAAAAATTTGTACAAAAGAAAAAACAAAAGGAGACAGCTAAACAAAGACGTTTAACATTAAAAAGAAATAATTAAAAATAAATTAAATATATATTTATATAGAAAAATTATCCCTTACACATTTATTTTGTTATGTCTAAATAATATATATATATATATATATATATATATATATATATATATAAATGCCTATTGTTTAATTAAATTGTAATTTTAATTATATAATTTTTTTTTAATATGTAATTTTTTGTTCCCACAATTGTCACATATTATTTCATTTTATTTTTTTAATAAGGCATAAATAAAATTACCTTTTGTAAGTAGAGCTTCAACATGGAATTATATTAAAATACTTTCGAGTATTTTTATGAATATTTTATTTTAATACATATATATAAATATATTTATATTTAATTTCCTGATATATATATTTTTTTTTCTTTTTTTTTTTTTTATTTTGTTGTGTACACATATATATATATATATATATATATATATAAGTAATAAAAACGTATGCTATTTGATGGAATTTTTTTTTCTCTTGTAACATTTTCATAAAGGAAGAAAAATAAAAATAATAAATTTGAAACTTATTTGTATTGGAATATGTATAATAACTGTTGTTTAATATATATTATAAATATATATATTTTTTAAGTTTATATAGAATTTACATAGATTGTAAAAAATAAAAAATAGTTATTTCTTTTTTATATAATTTGAATATATTTCAAAAAAAAAAAAAAATTTCTTGGATTTAAACAATGTATAGGAAAATTCAAAATTTTGTAAATAAAAATTTTATAATTTTTTTTATCATTTTGTTCTTATTAATATGCATAAGTACCTCTTTCTGAATCGTTCTATTTTGTAACATATATATATATATATATATATAATTTAAAAATATATAATATAGAAAAATAAAAATATAATATATACATACAATATATATATATTATATATATATATATATTATAATCCACGTCATATATAATTATATATTCATATATAATAATATTCAATCATTTTTGTTAATAAAATACATTATATAATAATTATATTATATATACAAAAAATATATATTAATATATATAATATATAACATATAATATATATTTATATTATCTTTTGTATTTGAGTAAATTTATTCCCTTCATAAAATAAACATATATTATATATATGATATAATTCCTTTACATTTTTTTTTTTTTTTTTTTTTTCTTATTTCTTTTGTGAATTATATATTAATATCTGATTATTCTTTTATTTTGAATATAAAATAAATTATAAACTGTTCTGAAAATTTTATATTTTATATTTTTTATGATTTTATTATATTATATATATATTATTTTTTTTTTTTTGAATAAATATGTACATAATAACATTTACATTTAATGTAACTAATATATTTGTATAACTATGAAAAGAACATTGTAAGAATAACATGATATACCAATGAAATACATAAATGTTATTTATATATTGGAATGTATATAAAATAAAATGAAATTATATGGAACATTAAATATATTATAAAGAATAGTCTACCATACTTATAGAATATTTAAAATATATATATATATATATATATGTATTAATTTATTTTTTTTTTTTTTTTTTTTTTTTTTTTTTTTTTTTTTTTTTTTTTTTTTTTTTTTTTTTTTTTTTTTTTTTTTTT
>NC_033658.1:1810752-1816040 GCF_001601855.1 Plasmodium reichenowi | reverse complement strand
ATTTTTAAAATAAATTTAATTTTTTTTAAAATTAAAAAAATTTTAAAAAAAATTTTTATTTTTTATATAAAATTTTAAAATATTATTTTTTTTTTTTTTTTTTTTTATTTTTTTTTTTTTTTTTTTTTTTTTTTTTTTTTTTTTTTTGTTTATGTTACTCTTTCATCATATTATTTAATTATATGATATGATTTTATCTTGAACCATACGTTCATTAATTAATTCATTTATTAATTATATATATATATATATATTGTTATATTTGTAATTTTATATAATAATTTTATTATTTGTTGATATGTATATGTTTATATAAGTATTTCCACGTTGAAATGCATAATTTACACATATTTAATTATTTATTTATTTAATATATATATATTTTCTTTTTTGAAATATAAATATTATGGATTTTATAAAACACCTAAGTGACAATGACAAGATCCGTAATATATGTATTCTGGCCCATGTAGATCATGGTAAGACAACATTAGTTGATAATTTAATTAGTTCAAATAAAATAATAAGTGAGAAAAACATTGGAAAAATAAAATACTTGGATAGTAGAGAAGATGAACAGAAACGTCAAATAACTATGAAAAGTTCTAGTATTCTTTTAAAGCACATTTATAATAAAGATTATTTAAAGGACATGCTTATTGAAAATAAGGATAAGAATAAAAAGAATAATAATTTAAACAATAATAATGGTATTTATAATGAACATTCTGTTGAAAGGAATATTGATAATAAAATTAAGGACAATATGAATAGTGATAATATAAAAATTGGTGATAATATAAAAAGTAGTGATAATATAAAAATTGTTGATAATATAAAAAGTAGTGATAATATAAAAAGTAGTGATAATATAAAATGTAGTGATAATATTAATAGTGGACTAAATATACCAAAAGAGGAGAAAAATAATATGGATACTTTTTCAATAAATATAATTGATACACCTGGACATGTGGATTTTTCATCTGAAGTATCTACATGTATCCGTATATGTGATGGTGCTTTAATTTTAGTAGATTGTATTGAAGGGTTATGCAGTCAAACAAAGATTGTATTAAGACAAAGCTGGAAAGAAATGATAAAAACTATTTTAGTTATAAATAAAATAGATAAATTAATTACTAATCAAAATATGGATAGTATAACTGCTTATGAACATATTAATAATATTATTGAACAAGTAAATGCTTATATTTATCAATTATATATTGAAGAAAATATGGATAATGAAAATGTTGAAACCAAAAATGAATTAGAGAAATATTCCTATTCCCCTTTAAAAGGAAATGTTTTATTATGTAGTAGTATACATTGTTGGTGTATAGATATGGATATTTTTTGTTACTCCTTTTGTAAAAAAATGAATATTGACACTTCTAATTCGGATAAAATTAAAAAATACATGTGGAATCAATATTACTTTAATGTCAAAGAAAAAAAAATATTAAAAATACCTAACGAGACATATACAAAAAATAATAACAACAATAATAATAATAATAATAATAATAATAATAATAGTAATAATAATAATAATAAAAATAATAGCTATGCTAATTATAATAACACAAATGATAACGATTATAATAAAACAAAGAAAAAAAAGAAAAATTTATTCTCCCTTGTTGTACTAGATTTCTTATGGAAAATATATGATATTACCATAATAAGTAGAGATGATGAACAAATTAAAAAATTGTGTAGAGAATTAAATATATGCGATTCATTTATAAATAAAAATCAACAAAATAATTTAGAAAATAATACATATATATTAACTTATATTATGTCACGTTTCCTAAATTTATCTAGATCCATATTTAATGCATGTATTGAAATATTCCCATCTCCAAAAAATATTGATGAAAATAGACTTTTCAAAATTTATCCATCATTATATAATGATGAGATATATAAACATATTATAAACTGTTCTACACAAAAATTTACAATTATCTATATATCCAAATATATATGTGCAAATTTACAAAATAATACTTTAGTTGGATTTAAAGGATTCTATGATAAAAATACCTTTCTATCAATATGTAGAATATATTCAGGAATGTTGTATGAAAATATGATTTTATATATATGTGGGAAATCTACTAAAACTATAATCAAAAAAATTTTTATATGTATGGGCGGAGATTTAATACCCATTCGGTATGCATATGCAGGTAATATTGTGGCTCTATATCTTTCCATAATATATGACGATATAAACAATAATGTAGGATATAATTATTTAGAAAATGATGAGATAACACGTGATCTAAATAATATAAATAATAAAAGAGAAGAAAGCCACTTTATGTCAGATAACGTACATATAAATTGTAATAATAGTGTAGAAAAAAATATGAAAGAAACAAGTAATCATAAAAATGATATAGAACTAAATAATAGTAGTAACAATAGCAATAATAATAATAATAATAATAATAATTTGTTTTATAACAAAAATGTGGAACATCCATTAAATAGAAATAATATAAATATGGAACATAATAATGCAGGAGATTTACAATATTTATCAAATACTTTAATGAATTTAATAAAAAATAAACGTAATAATAAAACAGAACATAACATATTTTTAATGAATAATGATGGTATATTTTTAAATAAAAATATTACCTTGTCAAATTATAAAAATGCGGATTCATTTATATTACCATTTACAGATACATGTTCTACTATATTGCACACAATAATTGAACCAAGAAATATTCAAGATATGAATAAATTTTTATATGGTTTAATTTTATTATATACATGTGATACATCTATAGATATAGATTTTAATGAAAAGGGGGAATATATATTAAAATTTTGTGGAGAAATACATATGCAAAAATGTTTATCCGATTTTGTTAATATTTATAGTAATATAGAAATTAAAACTTCAGATGCCAATATTTCAATACGTGAAGGAATCCATGAAAATTACATAAAACTTAAAAGAAAAAAGAATAAAATACCTGATAATTTAAAAATTCTATATGATTACTATTTAAAAGTACAATCAACTGTAGGAGGAACGGAATGTTCTCAAAAGAATCCAGACAATGATATAAATAATAATATGTTATGTAAAGATACTTTTAAAAATCAAAATGTAATTAATATTATGAATAATAATAATATTGATGATAATATGGATAAAAATAATTATATGATTTCAGAAAACTTATTTAAAAATGTTCCTATAAATAAAGATAATCATTTCTTAAATATTTTATTTAATTATAATAATAATACAATATGCCATAAATTAAATAATGATGCTTTTTATCTTTTCGTAAGTGTATTAAATATGCCAGACAGTTTATTAAACTTCTTTGACAAAAATTATTCGAACATTCAAACCATATTAGAAAACAGATCTATATCTCCACAATTTTTAAATTATAATAAAAATGATTTATCTTCAATAAATGAAAATTTTATGTATAAACAATGTTTAATTAATCTGGAAAAATATGTAAATGAAATATGTTTTTCAGACAAAATGTATTCTGATAATATGACAGATGAAATTATAAAGGAAGATATTCAAGAGGAAAACAAAGATAATATGACAAGTATTTATGAAAATAAAGATAGTACTGAAAAATTAAATATGTTAAAGAAAAATAAAAATTATCACTTGGAATTATGGGATATATGTGTACAAAATGGAAGTATTACATTGTTATATTTAAAAAAATATTATAATAAAAAAAATAATAACGAGTATTTACAAGATAATATTTTAACGAATAATAAATATAGAAAGGTTATAAATGATAGGTCGTTTATAGATACCTATTTGTCGGATAATAATAGTGATATAAATATATATTTGAATAATTTATGTCTTGGATTTAAATTGGCATCGAAATATGGTCCCATAGCACAAGAGCCCATAAGGTATAAAATGTGTATGTATATATATATATATATATATATATATATATGTATATATATATGTATATATATTTATATATATGTATATATATTTATATATTTATATTTATTTATATATTTATATTTATTTATTTATTTTATTTTATTTTTGTTAGGGGAACACTCTTTATTATTGAGGGACTTATTATTGATGAAGAATCCAAAGATGAAATGTTCGAAGATGTAAATAGTAATGAAGAAAATACAGAAGAAAAAATTAATGCAGGTAATATCATTGCATTAATGAAAGAGGCATGTTTAAATTCTATGCAACAAAATAAATTAAGAATATTTGAACCTATGTTAAGATTAAATTTGACATGTGAAAGTACTGTATTAGGAAAAGTGTATAATGTATTATTAAAAAGGAGATGTTCTATTTTATCAGAAGAAATAAAAGATGGTTATTTCTTATATTGTATTGATGCTTATTTGCCTTTATTCAATTCTTTCAAATTAGCAGAAGAATTAAGATCAAAGTGTTCTGGAAATGTTATTTATGATATTCAATTTAGTCATTGGAATAAATTAAATGAAGATATATTTTTATTAAATGATACATCAACATTTATATATGATGAGGATTTTGATGTCAAATTAATGGAAAATACAGCAACCGATATCGTTAACTATATTAGGAGAGCAAAGGTAAAGAGAAAAAAAAAAAAAAAAAAAAAAAAAAAATATATATATATATATATATATATACATATATGTATACATTTTTCTCATTATATATATTTTTTCTTTTTCAATAAAATTTTAAATGTATATATTCATCCATATTGTTAATTATAAAAATATGTACGTCATCCTTATGTTGAATAATACATTTATATTCTTATTTATTTATTATATATATATATTTAATATTTTACTTTACAGGGATTAGAAACAAATGAAAAAATTATGCAAAAACCAGAAAAACAGTGTACCTTAAAGAAATAGTTTTGAAAACTAAAAAATAAATAATAAATAAATTAAATTATAAATTAATAAGTTGTTTTTGTATATATATATATATATATTGTCTTATGTTTAAAATTAAAATTTCTTATTCACTTTATATTTTTTATACCTTCTTAATTTTTGTTCAATTTATAAATTTTTAGGTAAAAATAAACATATAAATTATATATATATATATATATATATATATATATTTTATATTACACATTTATTCAAAATATATATTTATTATTGTTTATTATGGTTCCATATATCTCTTTTATTTTGTTTATTATTTTATTTCATTTTTTTTTTTTATGTGAATTGTTAAAAAATACACTTCTTTGAATTTTTTTTTTTTTTTTTTT
>NC_033658.1:1809182-1810589 GCF_001601855.1 Plasmodium reichenowi | reverse complement strand
AATTTTTTAAAAAAAAAAAAAAAAAAAAAAAAAAAAAAAAAAAAGACAAAACGAAATGAAATGAAATAAATCAATATAAAATAATATATAATAATTATAACTAAAAAAAAAAAAACAAAATTACATAAATCTTGATTAATTAAAAACTTATATATATATATAAAAAAAATATCTTATTATCATATAATAAAAAATGAACAAACTGAACACAGCTTTTTTTACTTTCTTTTTCTACTTTATGATTTTATTTTATTTTTATTTTTTTTTTTTGGATTATCATATTTTATTCAAAACAGCTGTTATACTATTATCAACAATAAGTTTTTTTTTTTTCTTCTTTTTGTTCTTTGATTTTGTTAAATCTTTTTTAATAAGATTATTATTTATATTATAACTACAACTTGTATTATTTGTACATTTTGAATTCTTATCTATATTTTTACAACACTTGAAACCCCATTTGTTTTTTTCCTTATCATAATAAGAACCATAAATACATCTATGATTTTTTAAAAATATGTCTTCATCATATTTTGATCTTATAAGTATCTTATTTATAATATTTACATTTGGGGTAGTTTCATTTGAAATACTATTATGTAAAATTTTTTTTTTAAAGGAATTCTCCTTTTTCAATTCTTTATTTATATCATATAAAATATTGTGTACATCATTTTTATTTTCTTCTTCATTTTTTCGTAATTGTTTTTTTAATTCATATAATTTATATTGCTCTTCTCTTTTCTTTAAGTATTTTTCTTCTTCTTCTTTTCGTTTTTTTTCATTCTCCTCAGCTAGCCATACTCTCTCCAAATTTTTTATATTACCTAAATGAAATAATATATATATATATATATATATATGTATGTATATATTGAAATAATGAAAAGGTAAATCATATATGGTTAATATATATTTATATATACGTCTTATATATAAATAACAATATCATAAGTTTATTAAATAAATATAATATATATATATATATATATATTTATATATATTTACATACCTGGATGAAAATGCTTATGATTAATAAATGAAGCACTTTTATTCCCTATTTTGTTTATCCACATTATTTTGATGTTTTCATAGCATAAAAAATTAAAACAAAAATAAACATATATAAACAAAAGAAAAAGAAAAAAATATATGAAATAAATTATATCTGTTTTCTTTTATTAACATTCATCTTTACAGAAGTCTGATTTAAAATAGAAAAAATAGATATATTTTTTACATATTTTGAAATTTTGTTTTTTTTTTTTTGTTCAATTTTATTTAATTGGCAAAATGAATTTACAATTTCAATTGAAAAATGAATAGTTTTTTTAAATGAATTATTTTGCATATATATATATATATATATATATATATGAATATATTTTTAAAATTATATATTTATTA
>NC_033658.1:1785319-1808868 GCF_001601855.1 Plasmodium reichenowi | reverse complement strand
ATTATTTTGCATATATATATATATATATATATATATATGAATATATTTTTAAAATTATATATTTATTAAAATTAAAAAAAAAAAAAAAAAAAAAAAAACAATAAAAAAATGAGAATAGTATTATATTATATTATAATATCTATTAATAATTACCCCTTTTAAAATGTATACAAATAAATACGCTTTGTATAACAGTATTAATTTTTTTTTTTTTTTTTTTTTTTTTTTTTTGAAATTATTAAATAAGGACATCTTGAAAATTTTTTACTTGTAACAAAAAAATTGTTAAATTATTTATATTATTTTTTTGTTAATGCAAATTATTCGTTTCTTAAAAAATAAAAAATATTAAATGATGAAAAATCCTTCCTACATTTTATAAATAAAATATAAAGTTTTTGTTTTAATATAAACTTTCAGACGACTCAGATCCAGACTAAACAAAAAAATAAATATAAATATAAAATAATGAAAAATAAAATAACAAAAATAGATACATATATATATATATATATTTCCCTTTTTATTAATATAATACCTCTTCTATGTCATATTTCCACAAATTAGTATTGTTGTAGACCATATTAATAGTATGAAGAAATAGCTGTAAAACATGTATGTATAATAATTTTTCATATAATTATTATTATAAGTTATCTTTAATATTTCATTTATTTTTTGAATAAATAAATGTTATTTACCTTCTTCACGTTTTTTCCTGTATAAGCTGAAGTCAGCCAAAGTTGAACCATATGTTCATTACTAAATGAAAAAAGGAAAAAATATATATATATATATATATATATATATATATATGTATTATTTATATAAAATGAAATTTACATAAGAATATTATTTTTATTTCCAATAATTCATAATACTTACGAAAAATTTTCTGCTTCTCGAACTAAAGCACAGTTTTCATCTGCTAAATCTATACAAAAAAGGAAAAAAAAAAAAAAAAAAAATGTTAATAAATGTAACAAGTAATTAATATAATGTGAAAAGATAGTTTGACATATGTCTATATATATATATATATATATATTTACTTATTTATTTTATTTTTACGTAAAAACGTTTTAAACATTTTCATATTTTTTAATTTTCATTCATACCAGATTTATTTCCCACAAGAGATATAAATGGTTTGAGCGTCTATAAAAAAAAAAAAAAAAAAAAAATTAAATACGAATAATTCTTGTATATATCAAAATTTTAATCTGTTATTGTTTTCTTTATTTTTATATTTTATTACATAATATTTTTCATAAATACTAGACATATTTAAATATATCATTTTAACATATTCAAAAGTTGATGGATTAGTTAAATCGAAAACAAGAAAATATGCCATTCTTCCTAAAATAAAAAATTATGATACATTAAAAATATACACATAATATATATATATATATATATATATATATATATATATGCATATATTTTTTATTTGGGTGATATATTTTATAATTATTATAAATTATAACCATAACTAATAGAATTGTAAGGATCATGTTCCTGGAATTGAATACACGGATTTTCGAAATAACTAAACACAGGATTCTTCATGTTCTTACTATTTGTTGTAACTATAAAAAAGGAGATATAGTTATTTATATTTTTAAACATATATAAGGGTTAAAATAAGATCATTAAATAAAATGAGTTATAGATATATTTAAATTATAATTAATTATATACATATATATATATATATATATATATTTTTAAAATAAGTTTATACTTTCTTTCCTCATCATATTTGTAAAATTATTTATGTCAACATCAACTGACGTATCTTCTATTTCAACACAGAAAGCTCTACTTTTATCCTTATGAACTTTATAATATATCCTTTAAAAAATATATAATATACATATATATATATATATACACAAATTAAGACATATATTTTATTTTAATTCTTGATATTCATAATTTCTTTCGCCTTTTATTTTTATTTTATCCACATATATATATATATATATATATATTTAATTTACATTGGTAAGGGGGTATGTGAATAATTTGTGAATATTTCATTATTCATAATAGAATTTATTAAGGATGTTTTTCCAGTATTTAAATATCCTACAACAGTCAACTGCAATAATATCATGTTTTATTTTATAATCATTAAATAGAGATCAAAAAAAAAAAAAAAAAAAAAAAAAAAAGGAAAAAAAATATACAATATATATATATATATATATTCTAAGCTTATATTTCTATTTTCGTGAAATAAATTCAAAATTTCTTATAATGGATAATTGTATTTCGAACAATACTAACAAAAATGTAACATAATAAATAATGTTACATATAATAAAAACTTGTATTATATACAAGACACATATTTTTTATTTTATTTTTTAAAATATTTATAAAATACAAAATTGTATAAAAAAAATATATATATTTTTTTTTTTTTTTTTTTGAAATTCACGTTATTATAATGTTTTCATTTTATATTATATGATTTGATATTTTTTTTTTTTTTGAATTACACGTTATTATATTTTGTTATTTCATATTATTTTATTTGAAATTTTTTTTTTTTTTTTTTTTTTTTTTTTTTTTTTTTAATAAATTCTAATTTTTTTAAAAAAAAACAAAAAAAAAAAAAAAAAAAAAAAAAAAAAAGAAAAAAAGAAAACATAGTATGTATATATATATATATATATATATTTATATGCATAAAGGTGTAAAAATATAAAATAGGAAAATATAAGACTTAATATTTATGTAGGTATTTTTTTTTTTCATTTTAAATAATATATAAAATAAAAAACATACAACATTAAATATATAAAGAATAAGTAATTAAATGTATATATATGTATGTATGTTTATGTAATATGTATAATATTTTGGTTTTATTAAAAAGTGGAAAATAAATTTAATTATATTTTCTTTTTTTTTATTATTTTGTGTGTTTATTAATATTTATACAATAAGATCTTCTATATATAATTCTTTATATAAATTAAAAAATTAATATAGTATATTTTTGTTTATATAATATTATACGTTATACATGTATATATTTTTAAACACATCTCTAAAAAGATAAAAGTAAGGGCGAACAAGTATATATTGACTAAACTAGAATAATTGGAACCATAAGAATGAGTTTAAATGTAAACAGAAAAAATAAGTTATATATATATATATATGTATGTATGTATGTATATATGTATATACGTTTAAATATTCTCTTTATTATTTCTTTTTTTTCCTATTTAGGGTGTAGATCTACATACTACAGATTTTATAAATGTAATGTAGCATATGCTTTTATATTTCATATACATATATATATATATATATATATATATATATGTTAATTTATTTATATATTTAAATTTTTGTGTTTTTTTGCTGTTATAGGAAAAAGAAGAATGGATGAAAAAATATGAAAATATTGAATTAGAATACGGGGCCCTGAAAAAAAAATTTGAAGAATTTTCCATAGACTACAAAAATAAAAATGAAGAAATAGAAAATTTTGCAACAATAAAAAAGGACATGGTACTTCGCTATGCATACATGGTAAAATATAGGAATATATATCCCAAACGTATAATGTTCATGTTTGGTTGTAATACATAATATGTGTTAAAATTATTTATAAATATATATATATATATATGTGTGGTAATATTTGTATATTATTTATTTAACTATTACACATACATTTTCATATATAATTACTTACCATACAGAAAAATGAAAACGAATTTCTTAAAACGCAACTGAACATTTTAATACTAGAAAAAGAAGAGGAAGAGATAAAGAAAAGAGAGTTGATAGAAATTAATGAAAAACAAAAAAGAGAAATAGATGGGTATAAGAAAATATTTGAAGAAGTAAAAAGTTATAGTATATCAGTCAAAAGGAAAAATGAAGAAGCAGAAAAGAAAATATGTAGACTGGTTGATTATGATATATCCTTAAAAAAGGATAACATATTATTAAAAGAGGTTATTAAGACAAGTGAAAAATTAAATAATATAAATAATAATGTAAATAAATTATTACAACTAGAAATTGATGATACGAAAAAAAGGTTGGATATGGCAAATAAGAAGATTGAAGATTTTTATCAATCTTTTAATATATTACAAAACAATTATTTAAAATATAAACAAGATAATGATAAAAAAATGATGTTATTAATACAATGTAATGATGATTTAAAAAAAGAATTAGAAGAAAAAAAAAATATACAAATGTATAATGATGAATGTAAAGTACGTATAGATGATTTTAATAGATCTACTATTTTATTAGAATATTATGAAATCAAAAATAAAGTAAATAATATTAATAAAACAATTTTGTGGAATAAAATCAATATGTTATATTGTCATTTATATGATGAAAGAAGAAAAGACAAAAATCATGAAATAAATATATTCATTGAGAATCGTAAAGTCGATAATAAATATGCTACAAATAAGCAACCAAATAATAAAAATGATATTTGTAATGATATTTATAATAATAATAATAATAAAAATGATATTTATAATGATATTTATAATGATATTTATAATGATAATTATAACGATATTTATAATGATATTTATAATGATAATTATAATAATAGGAGCGAAAATAACAATTTTCATGCCCTTATAGATCAATTAAAAAATAAAATTTTAAAAGAAGAAACAAATGAAGACATACATAATTTATTCTTTTACAATTTATCGTTAGATGATTATAAGAAAGAAATAGAAAACATACAAAAGTATTATGAGGAACATAATAAATATGTAGAAAAAAATATAGACATATTAATAATACAAAATAATTTTCATATTTCTTACATATTAAAAGTATTGAATTTTAATATAAAAATAATGAATGATATAATTGATTGTTACAATATTAGTCAGATACTTTTAAAATATATATATAATACATACTTAGAAAAAACAATTGAACACATATATAATTATAGGTCTATTGATATTATACAAGAAAAATGTTCTATTAGATTTGGAGTCTTTTTTTTTATTACGTTATCAAATTTTCTGTTATGTATAATTATATATATGAAACTTATAAGGACTTTAGGTCAGAGAACTTATTTAAAATTAATAGAGAATGAAGAAATTATACAATTATTTTGTTTTAGTAAATATATATTGGAAAAATATATGGACAAAATAAAAATGAAATTGTTTTCTTCACATACGGATTATATTACATTGTATATGATTAGTCACAGGTTAAAGGAGCTTTATTATTCTGTATATTGTTCAAATATTATAAAAAATAAAAATAAAAATAATAGAAATGATAAAGTTATTAATAATACTAAGGTGTTATTACACATGAAATATACAAAGGATGACACTTTTAAGGATAACACAATACACAATATAGATAATAAAAATATTACATCTCTTGAACTATTTTGTTTTCTAAATTTTACCCTTGCAACATCTATCCTTTTAATTATAGATACAGATATTATATTAGAATGTGCATGCGATGTAGATTTACAAATACAAATCGTTAAAAAATGTAAAGACATGATCAAAACAATTGAAGTTCCTAAGAAAATTATCAATCTTAGTAATATTCCTCTAAACAAATATAAAATGTCTTTTAAAAATTATATAGAACATATTACTAATTTCCAACAAGTACTAACACAAAATATAAATCCTATGGAAGATATAATAAAAAGAGAAAAGATTTCTATAGAATATATTAATAATTTAAGTACACAGATTTTAAACGAATTAAATATAATTGTAGGTGAATGTTGTACTATGTATTCTATAAATATACACCATGAACAAAATAAAGATAAAAATAAGTGTGATTTATATCCATTACAAATATGTGATATATATATAAAAATATATAACAAAATAGTATCTATCAAAAATAAAAATATTATACAAAAAACAGATATTGTACAAAAGGATGATATTATAAAGAATCTAAAAAATGAAATACTTCTTCTACAAAATAAAATCAAATCAATAAAAAATAAGATGAATGCATTAATTATCAAGGAAGAAAAATCTAGGAAAATAAATATGGATTTGGATATTTTAAAAAAAGAAAAAGAGGAATATATTCAAATTATAAATAATTTAAGAAAAATTCAAAATAATAATAATAATGAAATTTCATACATTACAAAACAATATAATGATACCAAAAATAAATATCTTGAATTATTAAAAAATTCGGAATCAAAAAAAAAAAAAAAATATCTAAATAATAATAAAAACATGGACGAGTATCCAAATATAGATAATATATATTATATGAAAAAGGTTATAAATAATTTATATTATGAAAACTTTTTAAATAAAATTAACAAATATTATTATTTATATGAGCAAATGGATGATTACTATTATCATAATTATGATAAAGAGTATTCGAATATAAAAGGAGCCATAACAAATAAGATAAAAAAAAAAAGGAAGGACACTTCAAAAGAAGAAAGTAATGATATAGATGTTATGGATAGGAAGAAAGATATCGATAGGAAGGAAGATATTTTTAGAATTGATGTTAATGAGAGTATTGATTCATTTGGCTGTAATACATGGAATAACAACTTTTTTCATATAAACAATATTCATAAGTATACATTCGAAGGATTTATAAGAAATAATTTAAATAATCAACAATTTTATAATCAATGTGAAGATAATATTTTATTTGATGATATATATAATTGTGAAGTTATTAAAAATAGACTATCCAAAAATAAGAAGGAATATTTTAAAAACAAAATTTTTCAATACACTTTTACAAATACATATGAATTTAATGATATAAATAATAAAAATATACACATTCTAGATATTATCGAAAGATACAAAAAATTAAAAAACGAGATTTTAATAGAAATATTAAATACAAGTAATGATGATCAAATTATGAGTATCAAACAAAATAATCTACACAAAAAAAAAAAAAAAAAAAATTATATTCATTTATATCATAAAATAACAGAATTAAAAGAAATGATAAAACAATATTATCATAATTATAATATAACTTTATATAATCAAAATAATTATTCCTTAAATAAAATAATGAACATAACCATTGAACAAAATGTTGAAAATGAGGAAAAGGATGATATATCAAATTCACTAGGAAATGATAAGGAAATCAAAAATTATGATAAATATAAGGGTGAGGACAAAACGTATAATGATGAACAAACATTACAAATAAATAAAAATAAATCGTTGACGAAATCGCATATAAGGGAGGATAAAATTATATTAGGTGATAATTCTTTAGGACATCTAATACAAAATATATTTAACATATAGAAAGGAAATATATACATATGAATATAAATATAAATATAAATATATATATATGTATACATTAGTATGGTAAATATTTATTTTTTTTCAATATATATATATATATATATATATATATATATATAATAATTTTTTCTTTTTTTTTTATTGAACACATATGCATGGTCATTCTTGGAATCCTTTTCTTATCATAAAAAAAGAAAAAAATATATGAAATTAAGTGTTTTGATATATATTCTCTTATTATATTTTATATCATATTATGCTATTTTATTTTTCTTTTATAATTAAAGAATAACATATACATTTTTTTTTTTTTTTTTTTTTATTCATAATTAAATGTGTTTTTATAACAACATAATTTTTGAATGTGTACGATATATCTTATATAATTTTGTATTAATTTTAATGAAGAGAAAAAAAAAAAATAAATAAATAAAATAATAAAATATAATTTTTTTTTAATAATCAAAGAGACTATCAACATTAAATAAATTAATACATATATATATATATATATATATATATATATATTTATATATATATACACATATATATAATATATACATTTACGTTGATAATATATCATGCTCGTTATATTTTTTGAGAAAAAACTTATATATATTATTCTTAAGTTGTATAAAAGGTATATACATAATTAAGAAGTATATTCTTAATATAAGAGTCCAAAAAAATGGGATAATTTTTCATATATATATATATATATATATATAATATGTAATACATTTCATTGTATGAATTTATTCATATTAATTTTTACATAAATATATATATATTAAATATAATATATACATAATATATATATATATATATATATATATATATATATATATAATATAGCCTTTTTGTATATGTTCCATATATATAACACATTTTATGATATGTTATAATTCTTTCCTTCTGAAAAGAATGAGAGTATCAAATTTAATTGTTTTTCTCAAAAATGGAAAAGTAAATAAAAGAGGAAAACAAAATCCCCCGTGTTTTTTATTTTTGTGGAACAGGTATGAAAGTACAAGGGTAGTTTCAAAAAAAGAGGAAGCCTCAAAAAATGAAAGTAACTATAATATAAATAATAAAGAATGTAGTGAAAATAAGAATAAATACGAGAGTACTGAAATATGTCCTTATTTTGAAGAAAAGAAAAATGGGAATATAAATAAAAATGATAGTTATATAAAAATGAGTAAAGAATTAAATGAAAATCTAAAACAACCTAATTTTAGTAGTAAGACATATGATATATTAAAATATTATGATGATAATAAGAATATAATAAGAACAACTAGATATATATTAAAAGAACATATTAATTATAATATATATATTAAAGAATTAAATATGTTTTATAATTATTTTTACAATGCTTATCCTTTTTTTATAACAAAATATGTAAATTATATTAAAGAACAAATATTATTGAACTATAATGATAATATGAAAATAAATACATTTTTTAGTAATTATAAAAATAATGAAAATATAAAAACGTTTTTGTCCTTATTTCATTATTTTAATGATAAGAATAATCTATTTATAAATAATAATAATAATAATATACAAAAAGTTATTTTAAAAAGCTTACATTGTCCAAATAATGTTACACAATTTTTAAGAGGATTAAAAGATAATATATATTTTATTAATAATAAGAATAAAAAGGATTTATTACAAATAAAGAAAATGTTTTGTGAAAAAATAATAGAATGTATTGATAATATTAATGATATAAATAAAAAAATAGAAATCTTATTATATCTTTCTAATATATGTGATAATGATAAAACATATGATTTTCCATATATTATACATATTAATAAAAAAATAGAACAAATTTATGAAGAATTAAACAAGAAAAATAAAAAAACGGTAGAAGATCAATATATGATGTTCTTATTATATAAAGAATATCTTTCATCAAAGAATGAAAAATATGGTAAAATGGAAATAAAAAATTTTCTTTCTCAAGAATTATCATTTTATAACTTTCTAAAAAATGAAAATATTAATATATGTTTACTAAGTTTAATATATCGTGATTTGTCCTTTTTAAATAATTATGAAATTAAATATGTTTTGATGAATTTAGTGTACTCAAAAATAAGTAATTCAGAATTTTTTCTTTATTCCTCTAAAGAGGATTTTTTAAATAATAAAAAAATCAAGAGTCATGTCCTATTCAATGAACATAATAATAGCATAAATATAAATGAAAATAATATATCACAAAAGGAAAATTATAAATTAAACGATGATGATAATAATAATAATAATATGAATAATAATATGAATAATAATATGAATAATAATATGAATAACCAAATTAATCATAATAATAATATGTTAAATAGTGGAATTCGTAATTTCTTTGCGAACTCTTTGTTGAGAAATAATTTCTTTGCCTCTCTTAAAAATGAAGACATGACACATTCATCAAATATATTAAATTATTATTCTCATAATGTAAATAATACAAATATACATAACTACGTTTTTTATAATATACTCACTTCTATTATACAATTAAATGAATCACAGAAAAGATCGTTTGATGTAATTTTGTTAAATAAAATGAAATTATTTTTATTACATAACCAAAAACATAATCATTATCATCTAATTCCATATATTTTAAAGATTAAAGAAAATGTAGATCATATGAATAACTTCTTATTTATGAATAATATATTTTTAATAAAATATGTGTTAAAATATAAACATATATTTTCAAAGAATTTATATTTATATATACTTAATGTTTTTTGTAATACAATTCAAATGATTAAGAAGTGCGATAATTTTACAGATATAAATAAAAGAAATATAAGCTTATTAAATGATTGTAAAAAAATTATTAATTATTTTATAAATGAAATATATTATTCTATAAATCTATATACATTAAAAGAATTTATACAATTCGTTAATTTGTTGCATAAATTCCCTTCAAACTTTACATTCGAAATTAAAAATAATATATATCTTCAAAATGGGAATAAAATGGAAACTATAAATAAATGTAATATATATAATAATAATAATAATAATAATAATAATAATAATAATATAATGGATATAACAAATATTTTACATTTTAATGAAGAATATATAAATAACAAATTTGATAATAATAATATCAAAATTGATAATAATATAATAGATAAAAATCTAAACATAGAATCAGATATAAATGATAATAAAAATATAATTAATTCTAACATTAGAGATAAACAAAATAATGTTTTATACTCTTCAATTTTAAACAAAAATAACTTTAAAACAAAAAAAAAAAATACACACTCTATTATTAATAAAGATGATTTTATTATACTAATATCATTATCAATTTTTAACGAAATTAATGAGGAATTTATATTCAAAATTAAAGAAAAAGAAAATGATATACTTAAAAATAACAATATACAACATCAATATCAAATATATGAATATATAATTCAGAATCATTTTATTCCCTTTGTTAATAATACTTCAAATTATCTTCATTTATTAAATCAAAAATATGATGAAAATACAAGAGAGCAAATTATGAACTATTTTATCATATTTACATATATTAACCAATTGGATATATCAGAAATATGTTCACTAGTAAATATAATACATAAAATAAATAAATTCCAATCTTTCATAGACTTTTACATATCTAAACATGTACAAAAAATGCTCAATGAAAAATGGGAACATATAATATATTCCAAAAGAAGTGCGAAGAAAAAAGATTTGGTTAATTATGAATTTGATGAAAATTATTTGGACGAATATATAAGTAGAATGAATATTGAGAAAAGTATAAATAAAGTGGAAAATATAAACAATGTGGACAACACAAACAATGGAGACAACACAAACAATGGAGACAAAACAAATAGTGTGAGTCAGAATGAACCTGTTTTATCCTCCCATTTTGAGCAAATTAATTTAAATACACATTTTATGTACACGTCCAACTTTGAAAAATATTATTATGATTATGACATGAACACAAGTATTATTAACTTGTTCATATTATTAAATGAAAAAAGCCAAACTAGAAATATGCTTGCAACATTTTTACCTTACATAGATTATAAAAAAATTAATATTTTTAAAATTAATTTAAATAAATTTTTTTCTTCATCTTTTATAAATAATGAAGCAAATAAGCAAAAGGAAAATATTATAAAGGTTGAAGCGTTAAATGAACGATATAAGGACAAATTAAAGAAAATTAATAATTTGAACACCTTCCAATTAGATAATAATAATGATACCATATGCAATAATAATAATTATTACAATAGTAGTTGTGGAAATTATATTAATATATTGAATGGGTTATTTGGTGATACTTTTAATATAAACAAAAATGAACATAACCAAAATATTAATAATAATTATGAAGAATATACACTTAATCATCCTGTCATATATAATATTCTACAAAGTCGACTAAAGTATAATATCAATTTGAAAAATTATTTAGAAAATAATGAGAAGGACACTTCAAATGAAGAAATAAAACAATTCATGAAGCAAGAAATGTTATCATTACAAAATATAACAAGTTTGATAAATTATATAAATAATATAAAAGAAAATGATCCCAATTATGATATTAACCATAATATTATGAATAATATAAACAATTTTAATAATACGAATTGTGTTAATAATAATGATAACAATAATTATTCTTCTATGCATATGGATCTTTTAAATTTAGCCTTAAAGAATCTCATTTTTTGTAAAAATGATATTGTTGATATTAAGAGCTATAGAATGATATCTAATGTGTTATTAAATATAAATAATATTTATCAAAAAATATATATATCATCAAAATATTCATATTTAAATATACTTATAATGTATTATATTAAACGTATGGAAAGGTTTTTACCCTTTTTTAACTTGCAAGATTATTTACAAATATTACAAATATATATAAAATATAATTTATCTAAAATCTATATGAAATATTTATATATTTTAAATAATGAATTAAATAAAATAAATATAAAAAATATTAATTATCCTTTTGTTCATATCATCTTATATTTCTATTTCAAATTAAATTATATAAATGAAACCTTTGTATTTAAATTACTAAATCATTATATCTCTTCATTAAACCAACAACAACATTATATGGATTCATCCATTATACGTAATCTAATAAAAACTAATGATGTCTTAATTAATTTATGTGTAAAAAACAAGGATGTACTTTATTTTAATTATATGATTTTACAAAAATATGGTAATTTTAAGGATAATTTAGAATTAGAGGAGAATGTAGAAATGGACCAAAAGAATAATGCAGTACTTGAACAAAATAATATGGACCATATAAATGAACATATTACATCGGCAATTAAAATAAATGATAATAGCTCAAGTACAAATGATACACCATCATCTTTTCAGTCTAAGGAACAGAAAGAACAAAATATAAATAAGAACCATTTAGAAAACAATACAAATAATAATAATAATAATAATGAAAATTCTCATTATATGGAACAAAATAATGAAAATACAATAAACTATAATTCCTACACAATGCATTATAAAAACTTGGAAGGAAATCAAAACGAATCTACTACTTACGAAGAAATAGATAATTCTCCTTATAGTACAAGTGATATTAATTATAATTCCAATAAAATTAATAAAATCAATAATGCAAATAATAGTGTTCAGAAAAATATTGTTACATCTAAATTCGAATTATCATTAAACCAGAAATTAAATATTATATATTTTCTTTGTAAATTTCATTTTTATAATGAAACAATAAAAAAGTTTTATTTGCAAGTAATAAACGAATGTATAAATAATAAAAATTCTAACATCAATGATGAAGATTATTGTAAATTATATGAAATTTATGTACAAGTTATACTCAATTTTTATTTTCTTTCATTCAATAAAAATAATAAATATATTAATTATATCTTAAGCAATTTACCATGTTATTATTGGTACAAAAGGGAAGAAGATAAATTAAATTTTTTTATATCATCAAAAGAATATAATAATATATACCATATACTCAAATTGGTAAATTTACCTTTTCTCGTACCTACATTGACCGAAATTTACTTTATTCATTTTTTTAATGATTCAAAAAAAGATAATTACAATAATCATATACCAAATAATTGTTTGCATTATTATCAAAAATATAACTTGCTTATTGATGATATCAAAAATAAGAATATTGCAATATTATGTGTTCCAGAGGAAAACGAATTACGGTAATTTAATTATAATATGTATATGGATATATATATATATTTCTATTTATATATTTATGTATTTATATTTTGTTTTTTACTTTAGCTAGATGTTCATAAAAATTATATAATATATAATTTATTTCATTTTTACCATTTTCTTCATTCTTTTTAGAGATGGAAATAACAGTAAAAGGATATTAATGAATGAGAGTTATTATATTTATGAGAATATTAAAAAGACCTATGCAACTTCATTGTTATTTCTAAGTGAAGTAATTTATAAAAAATTGAATAAGAATATGAAATAAATAAAAATCTGTGAATATATAAATATCTCTATTATATTTAATAAAAATATATATATGTTTTGTTTTCACAATATTTTTCATTCTTTTTATAATATTTATTATTTTTCATTTTTTCAGTGGAAAGGCTTAAGTACAGAAGGAAAATGTGATTACATTTTAAAAGTTATTCATTCAGCAGTAAATAATTAAGCAGAACATTTATTTATTCATAATATATTTCCTGAAATCTATAAAAAGGATATACAAATAAATAAATAAATAAATATATATATATATATATATATATATATATATATATATATTTATATTTATATTTATTTATTCTTTTTCATTTCATATATTTTTTTAAAATTATCTTTTTTATTGAGATAATACATTCAATTGAATTCCTGTGTTGTAATTTTTTTTGTCTTTCTATTTTTTGCATCACTTCTTGTTCTTTTAAGGGTCCACCTTCAAAAAATGCTTCAATACATCTATGGATAAATATATGCACACATACATAATATATATATATAAATATATATATATATATATATATATATATATTTATTATATTTTAACCTTCTCTCATCCGTTTTAATTGGTTTATAATCAAGATAGGTTAAACTTTTCAATTTATAAATAAATAATTTTCTGTAATTATTATATTTCAACAACTAAACGAAAAATAATATATTATATAGGTATAATAGGACGATGTATATATATATATATATATATATATATATATATATATTTTATCCTTTCTTAATTGAGTTATATATTTTAATTTTACGATTGGGTTGTTCATTAAATACAGAATAGACAGATTCTTTAACATTAACAAATTATCTAAAATGTCCTCATTTATTTGATTATTGCTTAAGTTTAAAATATATATATTTTTATTCTTATGTAATATGGAAGTATTTGGGGATCCTTTACTACCTAAGCAATTATTGCTTAAATTTAAATCTTCTAAGCAATCCAAACATTCTAATATTAAGATAATAAAAAATATATATATATATATATCATAATTATATATTTGCATATTTCTTCTCACTTAATTATTTTTTACATTTTATCCGTTCATATATTAATTACCCAAATTTTCTATAACAAATATATTATTGTCCTCCAAATTTAATATTCTCAATCTTATCAAGTTATTCAAGTTTTCAATTTTTTTAATTTGATTGCAGTTGAGATATCTTTTAAAATCAGAGAAGAAATGTATAAATCATTATAGAAAAAATACATACATATATATATATATATATATTTATTTATTTACTAACAGGGCAATAAGATTTATACAACAGTCAAGGCCCTCTATTTTTTCTAAAGCTTTAAAAGGATAAACATATGTATTATATATTTAATAATAAGATTATTATCATTTTTTGTATGATAATAAGACAAATGTAAAAATATTTTCTTAATTTTCTTAATTTTTTTTTTTTTTTATTATTTTTATTTTTTTTTTTAAGAAACCGTTATTGTTTAGATATAATGTTTTTAAATTATGTAGATTCTGAAGACATTCTATTTTGGTATATAATTTATTATTCAAATAAAGAACGTCATTTAATTCAATGATGGAATAATATCCTTCATTTTTTTCAATAATATTTTTAACTTCATCATTATTTAAAATATTCTTCATTTTGTAAATATATATTTATAAAAAGTATATATACAAAAAAATATATATATATATATATATATATTATTTATATGTATTTATTTATTTGTAAATTATTACTACTTTTATCTTTTATAAATATAATAAAAGTTTCTAATATAAATAATGATGACAAATAATTAAAACATATGAAAATTTTCAATGAAAAAAAAAATCTAAAATTTTTATATCTATTAAAAACATATATAATTTTACAGTAAAAGTAATTTACAGCTTAAAGAGAGTAAAAATAAATAAATAAATAAATAAATATATATATATATATATATATTATATGTGTATGTATGTGTGCATACATATGTATAATATATCATATTTTATTAAACATTATTATTAATAAAAAAAAAATAAATAAAAAAAATATACGAGTGAATTTTTCTTTTTTTTGAAAATCAAAAAGTAAAATAAGTATTAAATATTATTATGTAATATATTAAAATATATATATAAGAAATAAGTTTATATATATATAATCATATTATCACTTTCAAATGATCAAAAAAAGGAATATATATAAAAAAAAATGTGATGTTTATCTTTTATAATAATTATTATTACTTGCAAATATAATATAATGATGCAATATTTAAAAAAAAAAAAGGGTTTAATTATTTATTGCATAAGTATTGGACGTTTCCCATATGCTCTCTTCCTTCTTGTTCCTAAGTGAGAAAAAAAAAAAAAAATTATAAATAAATAAATAAATACATATAAATATATATATATATATAAATTTTTGTGCATACCTCTTTGACATATTGCGCATTAGATATTTCTTATTTTTTTCAATTCGTTGAATAATTTCATAAGTTGTAATATTCTGTAAAAATAAAAATATAAAACGATAAAATAAATTTACATATATATATATATATATATATATATTTATTTATTTATTTATATATAATATGTTATATAATAATATGCCCCTTTTTTGACTTACAGATTCGGAAGATAATTCTTGATATATGTTTAATTTTTTCGGAATATCATACGGATCAATTTCATTATTCGAATAAATATAATCAACAATGGTACCTCTTACAACAACATCAATATGAAATCTCTTAATAAAACTTTCTGTTATTACCCAAGGAGCTCCTATAACAACATCATCTACAACTTTCATTGCTAAAACATTTAATGTTCGTTCTAATAAGGATACAACTGGGAAATATTTTCCTTTCATTTTTTGAACAACCTCATCAGAATGCATTCCTACTAATAGATAATCTCCTAATTTTTTTGCATTTTCTAAAATTCTAAGATGTCCGATATGAAATATATCAAAAGAACCATCAACATATACAACTTTTTTATTTTTCTTTTTTTTAATTAATTCATTATTATCAATGAATTGGTATATTTGTGATGTCGTAATATGGCATCTATTTCTATTAAGAAGGCTTTTTGGTAATGTATCTATATCATGTTGCTGTTCATTAACCTTTGTTTTATTATCATCAGATATACCTAATTCTGAATTATATATTTGCTCTTCTGTAATTTCAAGAATGGTTGGATTATCTTTATTTTTATTAAAGTTATCAAGTTGTTCTGAATTTGTATTTGTGTTATATACATAATTAGTTTCATTATTAATATCACTAATTTCGTTTGTTGAAACACTATTCGTATCATTATTATTACTATTCACAAGAGTATTATTATTATTATTATTTGATGATGAATAATAATTAGAATTGTTTACTGCTTGTAATAAATGATTTATAATGGTTGTGGTGGATATACCATAACTTCTTTCAAATATTTTTAATTTATTAAATTTTCGTACTTCTTCATAACAACAGGTTCCATTTTTATCATATGCTAAATCTGTTCCATGCGCCGCATAATCACAATTATATTTTTCTAGTAAATCCATATCTACATTATATTTGGTACCTATAATAACTTCATCGACCCATTTACAACCTGCTATTAAAGCTCCTCTTTCTTCTTGTGTATATATTGGTTTCACACCTTTTGAATTTAAAGCATCCTCATCCGAATTTATACCTACAACTACTATATCTCCTAATTTTTTAGCTTGCCTCATTGCATTAAAATGTCCAGAATGAGATAAGTCAAATATTCCATCTACATATATCCTTGTTTCCTTTGTTTTTTCTTGTGCTGATGTACTAGAATCTATTTCAAATTCGTTAATTTCCTCTGAATTGTTAGATATTGAACTATTAATATCTTTCATATCTTCAAAATGGGTATTATTACTTCCATTTTCTTTATTATTACCAGTATTATTAGTACTTTCATTACAACTACTATCATTCGGTTTTTTTCTTGTTGAAGAGCTATTACTTATGTTATGTAACTCATTTATAAATACATTATATAATTCTTCATCTTCTTCTATATTTGTATTTTCACATAGTTTCATTATATATTGAAACTTGTCATTTTTTTTTACACTCCTCAAGATACTAAGAAATTTTCTCATGTATCCATGGTTATAAATTGTGTCAACTAAAAATTGGTTACTCATTATTTTATATTGTACGTATAATATAAATATAAATAAATAAATAAATATATATATATATATATATATATATATATATATATTATTTTTATATATTCGTATTTTTCCTATTTTACAAGTGCTTATAATTTCAATATATGAATATGTAAGTAAGTTCTATAGATAATTTTGTCTGTACATTTACTTTTTTTTTTTTTTTTAAATTTACTTTTTTTTTTAATTTATATATTCATATATTTGTTATATATATAATAAGATTTTGTAAGTAATATAGTATAAACAAAAGGGTAACCTTTGAATTTATGTGTAAAAATAAAAACAAAAAAATTAAAATAAAAAAAAAAAAGGGAAGGTAAAAATTATAAAACAATAAAAAAAAATATATATATAAATATTCAAATAAAGTTTAAAATATACAATTAATTATAACTGTTTACTTCATTTTATGATACATTTACAAATACTCAATTATAAAATATATATATTCATACTATAACATACATTAAGGTAAAAAAAAAGAAATGGAATAAGGGAAAAAAATAATATAATTTATTAGATATCTACATAAAACATATACAAAAAAATAAAACAAATAATATTAAATATATAAATTATGTATATATATATATATATATTAAAAAATGTGTGTATCTTTTTTTATGATATAAATACAAATATAAAATTATTATTATTATATATATATATATATATATATATTATATATATATTTTTTTTTTAAAGCATTTTAAATGTATCCACACAAATATATAAATATTTTTTATATACATTTTATAATAAAACATATTTAAAAAAAAAAAAAAAAAAAAAGAAAAAAAAAAGTACAGTTACATGGATTTATCTAAACATTTGAAAAAAAAAAAAGTAAAGGAAAATAAGAAATATTGTAAAAATAAAGAAAAATGAAATAAAATAAACACGATGGAAAAAAATGTTATAACACATTTATACTTATATATATAAATAAATATAAATGCATATATGTAAAAAAAGTATTATTTTTTGATTTTATTTTCTTCATACATTAATATATATCCATTTATTGTATACAAAATATATACATATATATATATATATATATATTAATTATGTACGTAAAGAAATTAATTAATAAAAAATATAATTCATTTATAATATATAAATATTCTATAATAATTAACCTTTTTGCACTACACTGTTAATAGTACATATATTTAAAAAAAAAAAAAATATATATATATATAATATGTTATGAATTATTTATATATATATATATATAACATGTACATAAAATACATTTATATGTATATATTTTTTCTTTTAAAAGAAAATATTTTGATTGGTGTTACAGATATTATAATAAATAAATAAATAAATAAATAAATAATAAAATAAAATAAATAAATCCAAGCATATAAATTTATAGATTATTTTATTTATTTTATTTTTATTCTTATTTTATAAATAAAATATATAAAATAAAACACTAATTTCTAAAGAGAAAAAAATTAAAGGAAAATATTTATATAAATAAATTTAACATATTTTATATATCAAAATAAATAGGTATAATTTTGATAATAAATATTATAAAAAAAGTATTTTCATATTATTATATATTATATTTTTATAATAAAATTATATTATATATATATAAACATATATTTTTATTATATTGCTTTTTATTTACATTTAGATATATTTATTTTTATAATATTATAAAAAGTATATTATATTAAAAGTCAAATAAAGAAGAAAAAAAAAACCATTAACGATATTGCTATTAAAATTTCTACAAAAATGAACATAAAAGAAATAACATTTTTATAAAATATTTATATTAAAATATATAAATATATCTGTAACATATATATAAAATAATATATATAAAATGAATAATTATTTTCTTAATACTATTTTATATTTTTATATTATATAAAAATAAAACCAAACAGCTAAAAAAAAAAAAATAAAAAAAATAAAAGTTGTCAAAAAAGTATTATTTAGAAAAAAAAAATAATAAAAAATACATAAATCCAACCACATAAAAATATATTATTATATATATATATATATATATATATATATATAAATATAAATAAAAATACTAATTATTCTTTTATGGTTGTTATATCGTATTTTTTTTATATGTATATAGTATAAAATATATATTTAATATATGTTATAATATATAATATTATATGCGCATGGTATTATAAAAAACTGCAACTTAATATTCTTAAATAAAAACATAATTATATTTTAGAACATAATACAAATATATATTAATATATTTTATAATATTATGCTGTATTTTAAAAATAATATATATATATATTATATATATATATTAATATATATTATACTTAATTAAATGAGTGATCGATGAATACATAATAATATATTTTATATATTATAAAAAAATATATATATAATAATATAATAATAATATGTATATATTTATATAATTATTTATATATAAATATATATAACGTAATACGTATTTATAGTTGTATTAATTTTAGAGACTTCCAAAAAAATAAAATACTTTTTCGAAAATAAAAAAATAATATATTTGTATAATATTTATTTTATTGAATAAAATGCACACGCATGCGTTATTTATTATTTTTTTATTATATGAAAAAATAAAGAAAATATATTATAAAAATATTTTTCTATAATTTTCTATATTTTATTAATATTATAAATAATATATATATTATAATTCATTAAAAAGGACAGTGTTAAGAGCCTGCTCATACAATAATGCTGTTATAAACAAACATAAAGAAATGATAAATAGAAAGAGAATAGTATTAAAATAATTATATGAAACCTTTAAGATATGTTATAGTTTATTTTACAACTGTTATATATCTGTATGTAGTATAATTTATATGTGTTGTCATATATTATAATATAAACCATATTATTTATATATATATATATATAATAACGGAAATAATTATTCACATAAATTTTTAATATATATAAAAATGCATATTCCTTGTTAAGTCTTACATATGTATGAAAATTAGTGGTTAGGATATTTATAAATAATATATATATATATATATATATATATATATTTTATAATTTTTTATATCATTTTTTTTATTTCTTAACGGTTAATTCTTTTTTGTTTATTATACTGAGGAAAAAATAAAAAAAATTAAAATAAATAAACAAATATAAACATATATATACATATTTATACCCACAACATGGTGTTTTAGTTAAACATTTCTTTTTTGTTTTACAAAAAAAAAAAAAGAAAAAAGGAAAAAAAAAAAAATGATATATAACATAACTGTTGTATAAAAGAAATATTTTATTTATTATTATTATTATTTTTTTTTAAAATAATTTATATCATAAAAATTGTATTATGTAATTATATTCATTTATAATTTGATTTTCTTTCTTCTTTTTTTTTTTCACATTTTAAATCAAATATATTTTTTAATAATTTGTATGAGCTTTTTATATATGTTCCTTTTAAGATGCATGAACAATATCTCCTTTTTTATAATTATAATAATAATCTAAAAGAAATTATAAAAATATACATATAAATATATATATTATTTTATTAAAAATGGGAAAAAAAAAAAAAAAAAAAGGAAAGATAAATACTATCAGGTGTTATGGTTCCCCCCATTCCTGTATTCTTAATATTATGAAAAAAATATATATATATATATATAACAATAAATAATATAGAATAAATTTGTTTATATTTATTTAATGAAAAAACAAAATTTCTATATATATAAATGTATTACTATAATTCCTGTGTTCTTTTCCTTTTTATTATTTGTGTAGTGAATCATATTTGAACTATTTTTTCCTAGGAAAAATAAAAATGAATATTATAAGTATTTATTCATGTAATTATAATATATATATATATATATTATTGGTATACGTAATATTTTATATTTCTTCTTTATTTAACCAGCTATCATGAAACCGAGTTTACTTATTCTATTTATTGGTGTGTCTAATATAGATACATGCGATATGAATTTGCATTTTGTATAATATATATTTATTAAAATATAAAATACAATAAATAAGTTTTAAAATGTAAATTATATTTTTACGAGAACAAAAGATAGCTTTATCATCATTAAGGGACTTTGAACCTAGTTGTTTATTATAATTCTTTTATATTTGAAAAAAAAATAAAAGAAAAAAAAAAAGTTATATATATATATATAAATTGTTGTCATAATATATATATATATATATATATATATATATTATGTTTTAATTTTTACTAATATGATAAATTTACAGTTCATAATTCTTTGGCATCTACATAGGATTAAAAATATAGAATATTATAATATATTTATTTAATATATATATATATTTTAAATATTTTATATTGTTTTAATTCTTTTTATATAAAACTTTACTCATGTGCTGCTTCTTTGGGAGTAATAAATTTTGTAACTTTCATTATTATATTTTCCTTTTGACATTCCTAATGAATTTTATATTTATATGAATAATTTTTATATTATTATTTCTATATTTTATTTATTTTAATTTTTTTTATATATTATTAATGTTGCAGCATACACCCGTAATATTGAGGAAAATACTGTCGAAGTTTTTCATTTGACCTTAAAATAAAATAAAATACATCATTATTCCATATAAATAATATATTTTTTATTTTTAGAAAATACAATTTTAAAATTTCACATATCCTTTTTATTTCATTTTAATTTATGTCATTTTTTTTAATACTTCTTATGTGTTCTTCCTTAATGGCTGTAATCTGTAGAAAATAACTTCAAATGAAATAATAAGACAAAATAAAACAATTCGAATAAATATATTATGAAAAGAATATCTGTTAATATAATAAAATTAAATGTTATAGAAAGAATTCTATGTGACCCAATCTTTTTTTTGACGAGAAGATATCCAAGTATCTCCTTAAGAAGAAAAAATAAAAGTAAATATATAAAGTCAGAAATAATATTGCTATTGTAACATTCAACGTAATATATATATATATATATATATATATATATATATATATATATATATATTATTAATATTATTTATATATTATTAATATTATTTATATATTATAATATTATTTATGATATAAAAATTTGTTCAATTAATTTTTTTATTCATAAGAACCTTTGCAAATCCAATTTGCTCCCGTGTTTTTTAACGGTTCTTCATCTTTATAATATAAAGAATTTCTTAATATTCTTTTGGGTGTATAGGATATAAAATCACAATTCTTTTTTGCTTCACAAAAGTTAAGAACCTTATTTAAATTATATAACTTCTCCTATAAATTTTATTATTTACTATTTTTTATACTTAATTGTGCTATATTATATATATATATATATATATATATATCATTTTAATTTTTCTTTTTTTTTTTTTTTTTTTTATATGATGCGTATTTAAAAAAAGTACACT
>NC_033658.1:1783215-1784919 GCF_001601855.1 Plasmodium reichenowi | reverse complement strand
AAAAAAAAAAAAAAAAAAAAAAAAAAAAAAAAGAGAGATAACCTTCAAGGTGAACAATGTACATAATAAATATTAAAAAAAGATATAACACCTATTTTGTAGTATATATAATTTTTATAGGTAAATATAAAATGCGATAAGAGAATCAAAAAAAAGTTTATATTATTTAATATATATATATAAATACATGTGTATATATAAATATTTTATTTTTCATTTTAAAAAAACAAACAAATAAGGAAATGATAATATACCATATTTTTAATAACAAAGATCTTATTTAAAGTAATAGGTAAATTTATCTAAATATATTTTATTATAAAATATTAAACCCATATTAAAAATACGTATATTTTTTCTATATACATTTTAATTATTTTATTATTTATACAATATAATAAATGTATACTACATTTTTTTCATATAATATTTATTGAAAAATATATTTATTATATATATATATATATATATATATATATATATATATATATATATTTTTATATAAATGTACATACATTTTTATTAAATAACATAATGATATATATATATATATAATATATATATTATATATATAATAATATTGTAATAAAAATTACGAAAAAAAAAAGAAAAAAGAAAAAAGAAAGCGTCACAAAATGCTTTATATAAAAGTAAAAAGAACAAAAAAATAATGGAAGTAAAAAAATATATATATACATACATAAATAATAATATATATATAATATATATATTATATATATATATATATATATATATATATATATATATATATAATATATAATACATATATTTTTTATTATCTATGGATATTTTCTTGAAAAAAAAATATATATACATTTATAATTATATATATATTTATATTCATTATTTTTATAGTATTCTATGAATAATGAAAAAAATGAATAATATTATATATTATTATATATATATATATATTATATAATGAAAATATTCCAACATATTTAAAAAAAAAAAAGAAAATGAGCATGTAAAATTATAAAATAATATGCTATAAAATATATTTTTACATGTATTATATTATATATATATTATATAATGTATAAATTCCTTGTAGTAGTAGTAATAGTATACATATAATTAATAAAATATATAATTATTTTTTTTTTTTTTACTTTTTTTTAAATACAATATTATAATAATGATATTTTAATATATATATATAATACATTTGTAAAGCAAAACGTTTAAAAATATTTTTTTTTTTTTATATATATAGTATATATATAATAAATAAATAAATAAATATATAATATTATACGGTTAATTTTAAAAAGATATTATTCTTATATATATATATATATATGCAGCATATATATTATATATATATATATATATATTATTTTATTTGTATATTAAAAAAGGGAAAAAATATTAAAATTTTATAAAATTATATTTCTAAAAAAATATATAATTATTTTATTATATTATAAATAATATATATTATTACATACATACATATATGTCATTGTTCTTTTTTTTTTTTCATTTTTCTTTTTTTTCGTTTTTTTACTACATATAATACATAATATATTATATTATTATATATTATATATATATATATTATATATTTATTATTTTAATAATATTTTATTTGTTTTTACATATAAATATATATATAATTATAAGAAAATAATTATTTTTATTATACATAAAAAAAAAAAAAAAAAAAAAAAAAAAAAAAAA
>NC_033658.1:1777587-1782822 GCF_001601855.1 Plasmodium reichenowi | reverse complement strand
TTTTATTATACATAAAAAAAAAAAAAAAAAAAAAAAAAAAAAAAAAAAAAAAAAAAAAAAAAAAAAAAAAAAAAAAATTAAAAAAAAAAAAAAAAAAAAAAAAAAAAAAATAAAAAAAATAAAAAAAAAAAAAAAAAAAAAAAAAAAAAGCAGAAAAAAAAAAAAAAAACTTAAAAACCCCCAAAAGAAGAATAATTAACATTTATAATAAGATATATATATTTATATATTATATATAAAATATATATAGTAATTATTTATATATTAATTTTTAAAAAATAAAGATAAAAGGAAAACATATAAATAATAAAGTATATATATTCTTATATATTAATATTTATATTATTTTTATATATAAAAAGAATCAAAAAAAAAAAATTTTAAATATTCTTATATATATATCAATATATAAAATAAAAAAATTTATAGAAGGAAAAATATACGAAAATAAAAATAATACAATATATATATATAATATATATATGTATATAAATACAATAATATATGTGTTATAAATATAAATATTTTTTCTTTTTTTCTTTTTTAATTTTAATAAATCATATATATATATATATATAAATATATTATTATATATATTTATAATATATTTAATTAAATAAGAAAGAATAAGAATACGAACAAATATATATTATTATATATATAGTAGTTTAAATTTTATTTAAATGTAAAAAAAAAAAAAAAATATATATTGCTATAATTACATATATATTTTTTTATATATTAACTGAAGAGGAGATATTAATCATCAATTTGATATTATTTTATATCATCATTGAATTCAAAAAAAAAAAAAAAAAAAAAAAAGGGTTACTTTTTTTTTATAACATAAAAATAAGAATAAAAAGTAATAAATTAAATAAATTCATAAATATAAGTCAATATATATATATATATATATATATATATATATATATATATTTATATTAATTCCATTTGTTATATTGTAGATATATACTACATTATTATATACGTATTATTAATATATACTTTAATTTTTATTTATTTGGAACTTTTTTTTTTTTTTTTTTTTTTTTTTTAAAGATGGAAAATGATAAAAAACATAACCAAAAACAAAATAATGTTGACGAAAATGAATTCCCCAATTCAAAGGTATTACTAGTATCTGTAAAAAGGACCAGAAGATTTTTAGAGAGAACTGCTAGGGAATTATTAGCTGGAGGAACACGATATATTATATTAAGTGGATTAGGAGATGCATTACCTTTGTGTGTTCAATTACAATCATCATTACAATCAAAGAATGCAGCTAATGTTGTAAAAATTGAAACATCATATAGTTATTTTAATTCTAACTATTCTTATACACCTGGTTTAAAAATATATATGGAAAAACATCCAGAATTTAAAGGCTCTAGAATATCTCCAGGATATGTAAGTTTTCATGAGAAAACAGATAGCTTTACCCCTATTTATGATGAAAACCCAAATGAATATATTTGTTCATTAAATGCTGGAGATAATAATTTATATGTTGGTGGTGAAGGTATTAACGGTGCCTTCTCAGAACTCTTGTCTTCACACAATCAGGAAGTTGATAAATATGAATCCTTATTTAAAGTAATAAAAATAAAATTATAAAATTATAAAATAATTATAATGATAAAAATAATAATAATAATACGAAGAAGAATCAAGATGCTATTTTAATTATATAAGATGTTTATAAATATATTCTACATATATTTATATACATTTTTTTTTACATATTATATCATTTCATTTATTTATTTTGCATACAATACATATAATTTTATTTTACTTTATTTTTTATTATTTTATTTTATTTTATTTTTTTTTTTTTTGTAGGAATTATTAACCAAGGCGGTTAACGAAAATGGAGAGAAACCTGACGAAGAAGTGAAATCCGTCTTGTACGACAATGTAGACAAAAAATATCCAGATGTAAAACTAGCTCTTTGTCGTATTAGAAATAGCTTAAAAAAAGGTAGTGATCATAGCACGGGAAGTGTATTTATTGTAACATTTAAAAAAAACTTTCCACACAAGAAGGAGAAAAATATGGGTATGGTATATGTTGTAGGACCAAAAGGAAAGAATTACAATTCAGTTGAAGAATTTTTAGATGAAGTTCAAGAAACAGCAGAAAATTTAATGACAACTCTTTGTGATTATAACGGTTTAGTTAAAAGAGAAGAAATTAAGCATGTAAGAATGAACACATGTAGAATCTGTTTATTCTCAGGTAGTATCTTTAAACACCCTAATGCATCTAAATTAGATGTAGCTAAAGCTATATTAAATGGATTAGCTGTTGGATATAGACATGGACCATCACCAAGATTAAATTTTGCTTATGACGAAAATGTATTTAAAGACGCATGGGTAGAAACCACTGGATTACAAGTTTTCAATCACAATGAGCAATAAATAAACAATTAAAAAAAAAAAAAAAAAAAAAATGATATTATAATATAAATATGAATAATATGGAACTCTTTTTTTTATAGGAGAAATACAAACAAATATGTATATATATATATATATTTGTTATGTATTCTTTTATTTTATTTGGACCATGAAATTATACTCAAGTATAATTAATAAACCAAATATGTATACATTTATTTGTTTTGGTGTTATATTAATTTTTTTGGGTATACCTAAATAAAAAATTATAGTAACAAATGTTTTCAGAACCATGATAATATATATATATATATATATATATATATATATATATATATAGCTATTATCTTAAGAACTACTCAGAAAAAAAAAAATGCCAAAAAAAATTATTACAGTATTAATACGTTCCATTTAGAGAAATTGAAAATAGAGGCCAATAAATAAATCATATATATATTGTTTTTTAATAATAATAATAAAAAAAAAAAAAAATATATTAATAATAATAAATAAATAATTTATATATATATATATATAATATATATATATAATATTTGTATATATAATATTTGTATATATAATAATATTTATATATTTATATGTGTGCATATATTATCTTTATGTATTAATTTCATATTTTTATTTATATCCCTATTTATTCACATATATATATATATATATATATATATATATATATTTTTCTTTTCTCCCATATTTTTTCCATTTTTATTTATGCTATTTTATATTAACATTATCTTTTTTTCTTATCACTTATTTTTATATAAGCGTTATGTATAAATTACACAACAATAACTGTGCATAATAAATTATTTATATTTTTAAATATTTCTTATTATTAATAAAAAGGAAAATAAACAGATAAATTATGAAAAATTTGGATATGAATAAATATTCTAGTTATTTATTTGTATGCTATATATTATAACTATACAAAGTGTTATTTTATACCTAATTAAAATAATTAATATATATATATATATATATATATATATAATATATTTGAATGTGTTTAAATTTATTTGTAAGAAGGTGTTAATGAAGGATCTACCAAATAATTATTTGGTAAAAAAAAAAAAAAAAAAAAAAAAAAAAAAAAAAGTAGATGTAATTATCATCTATGTTAAAATATTTGATAAATAATCTTAATAGATGTAATTTACGTCTTTTTTAAAAACGAAAAAAAAAAAAAAAAAAATAATAGAAGAATCAGACTTTATATTATAATTGTGGAATTATTAATAAAATTTATAAAACACACAAAAAAAAAAAAAAATAAAAAATAAACAGATTTTATGGGAGGTCATAATTAATTAAAAAATAATAAAATAAAAAAAATAAAAATAAAATACAATGAATTGCACATAAAAGATATAAATCCATAAAATTATATTATTATATGTTTATATAATAAATATGTAAATATGGTTTTTCCTTTTTTTTTTTTTTTTTTTTTTTTGAAACATCGTAATTTCATATAATCACCTCTTAGTTCTATTGTATGCCTATTTTATTTTTATTTCTATTTCATTTTTCTTTCATAATTTCGGTTTTGGTTCTTTGAATAATTTTCGTCTTCTTGAAAAGCCAAATATGCATATAACAAGGTTAGGCATATTATATATAATATAACTATATAAAGACTACATAGTAAAGCATTATTTTTCGATAATATAAATATAAAAAAATATTTATATAATACGATTAAAACAACAGGTGATAAAATAATTAATAATACAAATAAAATAAATTTTTTTAAAACTCTCGAATTTTCTTTATTATATATAAAATCATTTAAATTAAAATAACCTCTTCTTCCTGCTTCTCTTGTTTCTAATTCTCTATTATTATGTAACTTCATCATTTCATTTTCTTTATTATATTCTTCAATTTTATTTAATTTATTACGATTAAATGGATTTTTATATTTTTCGCTTGCCATGGTTTTTTTTTTTTTAAATCAACAAGGAAAATTTACTACGAAATAATAAAATCGACACACAAAAAAAAAATATATATATATATATATATAATATATTATATTATAAATAATATACAGCAAATATGTATAATATTATATATATTTTATATAGATATTAAATAAATAAGTAAAATATAAAATATATATAATATTATATATATATATATATATATAATATAATTATTATATAAATATCTTATTTAATTTAAAAAAAAAAATAATATATAAATAAATAAATAAAATATAACATATATAATATTATGTAATAATTGTATCTTCTTGTATATTTTTATATTATATGTAATACATATAATATATATATTTAAAAATAAAAAAGAAAAAAAAATTAATTACCATATATGGATCATTAAAATGAATAATAATACGCATAAAAAAAAATATATATACATTTATATATATATATATATATATATATATATATATACATATATATTATATTTATTGTATATATAATTATACGCATATTCTATACGATTATATATGGTAATTTTTTTTTTTCGTATGACATAATAATTGTACTTTTGATATACATCATAAAAAATAAAATGGGTTAAGGACAAAAAGATACTGATAGAAAAATATATATTAAAATGAAATAAATATAAAAATATATTATCCATCACAATTTCTTATTTTAAGTATTTAAAATAATAATAATAATTATTAGGTGTCACTTTTTTTTTTTTTTTTTTTTTTTTTTTTTTATTTCATATTATTTTTTTTAAATTTAAAAAAAATTAAAAAAAAAAATAAAAAAAAAAAAAAAAAAAAAAAAAAAAAAAAAAAAAAAAAAAAAAAAAAAAAAA
>NC_033658.1:1775046-1777235 GCF_001601855.1 Plasmodium reichenowi | reverse complement strand
TTTTTATTTTTTTTTTTTTTAATAAAATTAAAAAAAAATATAAAAAAAAAAAAAAAAAAAAAAAAAAAAAAAAAAAAAAAAAAAAAAAAAAAAAAAAAATTAAAATAAATAAATAACAAATAAGTAACACATATTATTCTTATATATATATTATTTTTTTTTTTTTTTTTTTTTGAAAAAACGATTAATTATATAAGTGTCTCAATTATATTTTAAATAATATTATATCATTTTATTTATTTATTTATCTATTTATATTTATTATTTTTATTTCATTTATTTTTTTTTTTTTTAGCTGATTTAAGTTTCTCTTAATTCTTTATTTCCAAAAAATTATATACCCATATAATATTATTGTATGTATTTATTATATATAACATATATATTATTATTATTATATTTATCTAATGAACAAGAACAAATGATAAGGATTAAAGAAGAAACTATTGTAAATGATAAATATTCCCGAAACGCCCTTATAAATTATGATGAAAAGGATTGTATACATAATAAATTAGGGTCATCTTTTCTTAAAAATTACACATTTTATTATTTGAAAAATGTAATAAAGAATAACATAATATAAAATAATACATAGGATATTAATATATATGTATATATTATAATAATGTGGTGTATAAATATATATGTCTTCATTTCTTTATTGCAAAACACATGGAAACTATTATGTTTTTAATATATATACATTTTAATTAATATGTTATATATATATAAAACAAATAATATTATTTTTAATTTTTTTTTTTTTTTTTTTTTTTTTTTTTTGTGTCCCATTTCCTTTCCTTAGAATGTATTAAATAAAGATAGTTTTGATTTGGCATTACAAAACTACAAACATTTTTTCGAAAATAATAAGACCTTATGTATCCTTTCAATTTTAAATGTTTTAATCATTTTATTTCCCCTCTTTTTATATCTTATATTTTCTATTGTTATCATTCTTCCCGTAAGAAATATAAAAAAAGAATAAAATGAAAAGGAAAATGTATACATAAAATTATGTACTATTTTATGTTATTTAATACATCCATATTATTAAAACGATGAGAAAAAATAAAACTTTTTTTTTTTTTTTTTTTTTTTTTTATTTTATTTACTTTTTTATTAGGTTTTCTTTTTATTATGTTCACTATTTTTTTGTATGCTTCCTTTGATATACCCACTTATTAAGGTGAAACAAAAACATTATTCATAACAACACACACATATATATATATATATATATATATATATATTTTCATATTTATTTATTTTTCATATCACTTGTTTATTTTTTTTTTTGTTTTACAGGATAAGATTCAAATAAAGATAAAGGAAGAAATAATTTTTTGTACAAGTATAACAGCAGGATCATTCTTTTTTTTCATTTCTATATTATTTATATATTTAATACCTTTTATTAATTTCTTTTTATATCCTTTTAATGCTATATTTATGCCTCTTGTTTCGACCCTAATATTACCCATAATCGTAAGAACATATTAAAATGTAATATATATATAATATATATATATATATATATATTATATATATTTATGATTTTTTTTTTTTTTTTTTTTTTTTTCTTAGTTATTTATAAATATCTTAGCATGTGTCATTTATTTATTTCAATACACAGAGGTAACGTCACTATATATGGATATACAAATGAATAAACATGAAATTTTTTATTTTCCAAAAGAACAAATTTTTATTCACAAAATATGTATATATATATAAATATATTTATTTATATTTGGTTTATAGGTATTGTTGAGCATGAAATGTACAACAAAGAATGTTTTTAGAAATGTCTTATTAAAAATGTCTTATTAAATATGTTCTATTATAATTTTTTTTCCTTTTCAATATACCCAAAATAGTACCAAACAAAAATATAAAACATATATATTTATTTATATATAAAATGTCTTTATTCATTAATATATTCGAACATTATTATTTAAGAATTTATAAAACACTTATTAAAAGGAACAAAACGTATTATTTCTTTTTTTTTTTTTTTTTTTAATAATTATGGGGATATTATAAATATTTTTACATATAAGACCATATATAAATACAAAAAAAAAAAAAAAAAAAAAAAAAAAAAATTTTCATTTTTTTTAAAAAAAAATTTTTAAAAAAAAATTTTAATATTTTTTTTTTTAAAAAAAAAAATAAAAAAA
>NC_033658.1:1770796-1774672 GCF_001601855.1 Plasmodium reichenowi | reverse complement strand
TTAAAAATTTTTTTTTAAAAATTTAAAAAAATATTTAAAAAAAAAAAAAATAATATTTTTTTTTTTTTTTTTTTTTTTTTTAAAAATAATGGGAAAAATAAAAAAATTTTTAAAAAAAAAACAAAAAAAAAAAAAAAAAAAAAAAAAAAAAAAAAAAAAAAAAACTTTCATCTTTTTTAAATACTAATTTTGTATAATATATTTTACTATTTTTTTTTTCAACATATATATATATACATAAATATTATGTATGTATTTATCTTAAGCCAAACCTCTTTATATTTATGCTCAAAGAAAAGGACATAAATAAAAGTATATTATTTAAATATATAATTATATATATATACACATACATAAAAATTATATATATTTTGTAAATGCGTGAATAAATGTATTCTTTCCTTTTAATGAAAAAAAAAAAAAAAAAAAAAAGATCATTAAAATGTTAATTATATATAATTAAATTTTTTAAATATTTCCATTTTGTATCATTATTTATAAAATATATATATAATATTATATATATATATATATATATATGATTAATTTTAAAACCTAAAATTATAATAATTTTTTATATTTATAATTATACAATAATTAATTTTATAAAAAAATATATAATATATATATATATATATTTTTTTTTTTTTACAAAATATTTACATTAAAAATGTTATTATAAAAGTCTTGTTTCTAATAATATTTATTTTATTTATAAATATTCCATTTTTTATAATTTAACATTATTTATATGTTTTTATAAAATAGTTATTTTCTTGTGTTAATTCGTAATAAATAAATTATTATACACTTTTGTTAGCTTATTACATATATTATTATATATATAAATATTTATTACATTATATTATTATATATTTATATTATATTATAATATATTTTTTATATATTATTTAGATAATTTTTTTATAACCAATTATTTTACGTATAATTAAACTATTTTGTTTGTTTTGGTAAAAATATATATTATATATAATATTATAATTATTCCTTTTTAATAATCCATATATTTTTAAAAATAACTATTTATTTATATATCATTTTTTAATTATTATTTAAAAATTTTGTTTTTTTTCCACCTTTCTCATCTTTATTAAATATATTAAATATATACAAAATATATATAATCCTCCTTTTTTTTTTTTTTTTTTTTTTGATCCTTGATATATTATTTCTACAAGCTGAATTTGTAGCTTAACAAAATTGTTTTTCTAAAGATACCTATGAGAAGAGAAAAATAAAATTATTTGATATAATAATTTATATATAAGTTAAATAAAATAATTAAAAAATATATAATTATTATTTATATTTCCTATGTTTTTGTTATGTTTTTTTTTAAACATAGTTATAATTAAAACAAAATTCGTAAATATTAAATATAATAGCATCAAATAGATATATATTATATATAATATATATATATATATATATATATCGTATAATATTTATGTAAATATTAATGGGATATGTAATTTTGTGATGATTGTTTCTAATCTTTAAATCTTTCTCCTTAAAAGGAAGAAAAAAAAAGAGATTTTGTTATTATGCATATAATAAATATATATATATATATATATATATATATATTATATAATATAATATGATATATTATTATAATCATATCACCATATTATCATAAAAAGAAGTATTTATAACATTTATTATTATAAATAAATATGCCTTTATTATATATATATTAAACATCTTATATTTTAAGGTTCTCTTTGATACCTATTTTGAAGAATATATATATATATATATAATAAAAATATTATTATTTAAGAAGTAGGTACAAATTTATCATATAATTAATAACATATAAAATAATAATATAATATAATATAATATAACATAATATATATATATATAGTATAAATTATATAACTTATTTTAAAATATGTGTTATATATATATAATATTATATTGTATATATATACATAATATATTATATATATATTATATTATAATAATATTATATATATATAATATATATATATATATATATATATATATATATATATATTTTTTTTTTTTTTTTTTTCTTTTTTTCTTTTTGACTCTTTTCCATATATATATATATATATATATTTATTTAATAAATATATTTTGTAAGATTTAAAAAATATACATATATTAATATTATGTATATATATTATATAATTAATATAGTAAATAAATAAATATACATATAAATATATATTATATATATAACATTTTTAGGTATTTATAAAATATATATATATATATATATATATATATATTTATATATATGTGCTGTTTACATATATATTAATAGGTTATTAATATATATATATATATATATATATTTATTTATATTTATATGAATATATAACTATATTATATATTTATTTTGTTTATTTATCTATTATTATTTTATAAAGTAAAAATGAGTACCGGTAAAGAGTCATCTAAAGCTTATGCTGATATAGAATCCAGGGGTGATTATAAGGACGATGGAAAGAAAGGATCTACATTAAGCAGTAAACAACATTCCATGTTACCTTTAACCTTTATATTAATAGGTTTAAGTTCTTTGAATGTATGGAATACAGCCTTAGGATTAAATATAAATTTTAAATATAATACCTTTCAGATTACAGGTTTAGTATGTTCCTCAATCGTAGCTTTATTTATTGAGATTCCCAAAATAATGTTACCATTTCTTTTGGGTGGTTTATCAATTTTATGTGCAGGTTTTCAAATATCTCATAGTTTTTTTTCAGATACACAATTTGATACATATTGTTTAGTAGCTTTTATTGTTATTGGTATAGTGGCAGGATTAGCTCAAACCATTGCATTTAATATAGGGTCAACTATGGAAGATAATATGGGTGGTTATATGTCAGCAGGTATTGGTATATCAGGAGTATTTATTTTTGTTATTAATTTATTGCTTGATCAATTCGTATCTCCCGAAAAACATTATGGTGTTAATAAAGCAAAGTTATTATATTTATATATTATCTGTGAACTGTGTTTAATATTAGCTATAGTATTTTGTGTATGTAATTTAGATTTAACTAACAAGAATAATAAAAAAGATGAAGAAAATAAAGAAAACAATGCCACATTATCCTATATGGAATTATTTAAAGATAGTTACAAAGCTGTATTAACTATGTTTCTTGTAAACTGGTTAACTTTACAATTATTTCCAGGTGTTGGACACAAAAAATGGCAAGAAAGTCATAATATCTCCGATTATAATGTTACGATTATTGTTGGTATGTTTCAAGTTTTTGATTTTCTCAGTAGATATCCACCAAATCTTACACATATTAAAATCTTTAAAAATTTTACTTTCTCTTTAAATAAATTATTGGTTGCTAACACATTGAGATTATTATTCATTCCATGGTTTATTTTAAATGCATGTGTTGATCATCCATTTTTCAAAAACATTGTACAACAATGTGTATGTATGGCTTTGTTAGCTTTTACAAATGGTTGGTTTAATACTGTACCATTCCTTGTATTTGTTAAAGAATTAAAAAAAGCCAAGAAAAAGAAAGAAATCGAAATTATATCCACATTTTTAGTTATTGCTATGTTTGTTGGATTATTCTGTGGTATATGGACTACATACATTTATAACTTATTCAATATAGTTTTACCAAAGCCAGATTTACCACCCATCGATGTAACACAATAAATAAATGAAAATTGAAGAGAAATAATGAATAATATATATATATATATATATATATATATATATATATATATATATATTTATTTACTTATTTATATATTTATTCATTTTTACATTTATCAGTATTATATAAATTTTGTATATATCTCCTCAATTTTCTTAAAATAAATTTAAAAAAAAAA
>NC_033658.1:1769457-1770417 GCF_001601855.1 Plasmodium reichenowi | reverse complement strand
ATATATATATATATATATATATATATATATATATATATATATTTATATTTATATTTATATGTATTATTTATTTTTGATGAGGTTCCTCTATATTTTATACCAAGGCTTTCTTATTAGATAAAAAAAATAATAATATTTTTTTCTTAAATTATAACATAAGCAATTGTTATATCTTATTCTTTAATTTTTTTATTTTTTAATTTTTTACTGTTCACCGTTACATCAAAATTATAAATTATCTTAAGACATTGACCATAAAATTAGTATTCGAAAAAGAAAATTTACATTTTTTTTTATACACATGTAAAGTGGTTTAGAATATATACATACATATATTATGTGTATGTATATATTAATAACTTCTTTTTTTTATTTTTTAATAATTACTATTCTTATAAGTGTTTACCTTTGATTACTTAATCATACATATAAATAGTATTACATATATAAGTATAATATATATTTTATTAATGTTGTATTAAATTTTATCAATATTAGTATCTTAAATTTTTGTTATCCCTCTATGTGTCTCTATATATACATATATATATATATATATATGTATTTTCTCAATTTTTAAAAGCCACAAAAAAATGAAATTAAAATTCATATATACCTATATGTATATATTAAAAAGGGGTCATATATTAAATAATTTAAAACATAAAAAATAAATAGAAAAATGATAGGTATATAAAAATGTGTTATCCATATGGATGCAAAATTATAAGAATTAACAACAAAAAAAAAAAAAAAAAAATATATATATATATATATATATAGATAGATAGAGAATAAAATATGATATGATATTATAAAATAATTACATGTCAAATAAGGATTATATATATAATTTCTTGTAGCATGACTACATAAAATGACACACACAAACTTTAAAATTTACTTAATAATGAAGAGCAAAAAAAAAAATGGGGTAATAATGGTATTATTAATATAAAA
>NC_033658.1:1761720-1769357 GCF_001601855.1 Plasmodium reichenowi | reverse complement strand
TTTTTTTTGTAATTATGTATATGAGAGCTGATCGGGGTTATTTAAATAATAGTGAATATTTTTATCTAAGACATCAATTCTATTATATATTTCTTGATATATATATTTCATAATGTCTATATAATTTCTTATAATTTCATTTTTTTGTTTTACACCTGAAGCTACTAATGACATATCTTTTTCCATTTTAGCTCTTAAGGATGGATCTGTTAAATCAATACCTATATCCTTAAATTTTTTATAAGATTGTACTAAGGCTATACCTAAATTGGTAGGTATAAAAAGAGACTTTGAATTTTTTATAACATAATTTCTTTTTTGTATATTTTCTATATGCTCATGCATAGTTGCATCAGTTCCTATACTAAATTTGTCCATTAATGTAAGCAAATTTGATTCTGATAAATATTTAGGTGGTTGTGTTATACCTTCTTCTATTAATAATGATGTGGGATAAAATTCATCATCAACTTGAAATGAAGGTATAATTTTATCATTCCATTTTTCATATGTATATATTTCTAAATAATTTTTTTCTTTTATTTTTAATCCTTTACAAAAGAATTGTTCTTCTTGTATTTTGGCTGTTACTTTTGTATTATATCCTATAGCATCATTACTACATACTGCTAAAAAATGTTTACATATAAATTCATATAATTTCCATTCTTTTTCTTCTACTTTTAATGACTTGTTCATATTTTTTACAGGATGTATAGGTGGATGAGCTTTATCATTCATTTTCCCTTTTCTTGGTTTCTGATATTTATTTTGTTCACACAATTTGTTAGCATACCAACCAAAATTGTCATTTTTTCTCAATTCATTTATAATTTTGTGTAGATTCATGCTATCTGGAAAATAATTGGTTTCTGTTCTAGGATAACTAATATATCCCTTGTTATATAATTTTTCAGCTAACATCATACATTCTTTTGAAGATATTTTAAAATATATGGAAACGAGTTTTGTCATTTGTAATGTGTTTAATGGATATGGTTTATATTTCCTTGTCTCACTTTCATAAACATTTGTTATTTTACAAAGTGGATTTTTTAATAATTCTTCGTATATAAGAATTACGGCTAAATGATCAAATAATCTTATTCTAGACCATGTAAAATCTACAACATTATTATGTTTATTCTTTTTATTATTATTATTATTTTTTTTTTTTTTTTTCTTTTCATCACCATAATAATCATCAGTCTCATCACTATAATTATTACTATCATCATTATTAGTATAATAACTATTACGTTCGTCACTGTCACTATCCATTTGTTCATCGTCATGATCATCATAATTATTTTCATCATCCATAGGATTTATTTCATCATTATTATACACATATTTCATTTTAATACTCCAATAATATTCATTCTTAAAATTTTTTATATCTAAATATCTATTAACTACAAAACCTAGGGTAGGAAATTGACAAGGTCCATAGCTAATAATACTGGTTTCATTTTTTACTAATTCAATATATCTAATGGTCATAAAACGTGTAAAAATAGAACCCATTCTTAAATCGATTTCTCTTCTTACATCAACGCTATATGCTAAATTCTTATTAGGTTCTTTTAAATTATTAATTGCATGTATTATATCCTTTTCAGTAACAGCTGAAAACTGAGCTCTATGAATTATTAATTTTCTATTTGTAATCCTACAGGCATTTATCACTTCAAAACATATATGTTCCCCTTCTCTATCACAATCTAACCATAAAATCAACATATTACATTCTTTAGAATATTTTTTTAAATTATTTTCAATATTCTTTTTATCCTTTTCAACATAAACTGTTATTTCAGCATCAAATAATTCTTGTGGGTCTGTATTATGCCAGTTTTTATAGTGGTCATCAAATTTTTGATCTGTCAAATGACCAGTGACAGACGTCACATACATATACCATATGTCATTCTTTATCTTATAATCAAATGTAAAAACAGGATTATATTTACTACAACTCTTAATCTTATTAGGTCTACCTTTGCTTAAAATTTCGGCAATGGAAGAAGCCACAGATGGTTTCTCAGCTACATTCAACACTTTCAGTCGTGCCATATACAAAAAAAGAATAAAAATAAAATGAACTAAACAAAAAAGAAAAAAAAATATATATATATATGTATATAATTAATTAATTCATCAAATAGTTAATCCGAACCATAAGGAACAACACACAAAGATAAATAAATAAATAAATAAATAACTACATATATATGTCATACGTTATATGGTAAATGTTATATGTTATATATAATATATCATATTTCATTTTTGTATATAATTTATTTCCTTCACATTTTTACCATATAAATGGAAGGATATATCTAATATTTTATTACAAAATTTCTTCCATTTTTATTACACACATAAATATGAAATAGTAAAATCAAAAATGTATAAATACAAAAATATTAATAAAATTAATACACACATATATATATATATATATATATATATATATATATATTTATATATGAATAATATTGATTTATTATATCGAAACAAAAACAAAATGCATTTCTAATATTTTATTTATTTAAAATGTGCATAAAAAAATATATATATATTATATATATATATATATATATATATATATATTTTTAAAAACATGAAAAAGAAATATATATGTATTGTATCATAATATTTTCTATATATACATACATATATGAACACCTTTTTAAATAAAAAAAAATTGGATGTTTTTATATATCTTTGGTTTAAATATGAAAAAAAATAAAGGATTATTATACTTTAAAAATTTTGTATATTTTTTAAATATCTTTATTTTATATTTTTTAATTTTATTTGTTTATTTATTTATTATTATTTTTATTTTTTTTTTCCTTCATCCCAAGCATATTATGTTTGACAAAATATTTTTTAATTACTTATCCTTAAAAAATATATACAATATATATTTATTTATTTATTTAAAATTTTCGTATATTTTTATTTATTAATATTAAAATTATATGCAATTAGGATTAACAAATATAACACAATTGAATCATATAACAATACTATTTCTTCTATATTTAATAATTATAAATGTGTTATTTTTACATAATCTGGATAGGATAATATAATAAATGCTATATTTAATATTTAAAAATATATATATATATATATATATATTCAAAATGTGTGTATAATTTAAAATGTTCTTGTCTATTTCAAGAACATAAATTAGGTAATCATTTAATAATAATAATAATAATAATAAACATAATGTAAATATAATAAAAGAACGGTTCTTTATTATTATTATTATTATTATTTTTTTTTTAAATAGCATCGTATGAAATATATTTATATACAATTTTTGTTTTTTGGTTAACTTTTTTGATGAACAAATATAATATTTCTTATAGATTCACTTTTATGCTTCCAAAATATTAATAAATAACCTTTGTTTCAATTTTAAAATTTTGAGTTATTTATTTCTTTTCTTTCATATTATATATATATATATATATATATATTTTACTTTTATTTTATTTTTTTTCCTTTGTGTAAATTTAATGAACATTGAAAATAAACCTCAAATTATTGAGCATATAAATTATTGTCTTGATAATACTATATACGATCTGAAATGGGTACACGGCAAATCTAACATTATTGCCGTAGGAGAAATGCTAGATAAAAAAGGATATATACATATATATAATTTGGATAAAGGAAAATTTACATGTATATCTAAAACAAATTTAGATAAAGGCGTAAAAACCATAGCTCCTTTTTTCTCCTCAACGGGAACGTATACAATAGCATGTGGTATAATATATTTTTTTAAATAAATAAAACATGTTATATTTGTAATATTTTTTTATTCCATTATAAGTATAACAAATAAAAGGAAAACACACACACATATATATATATATATACATTTTTTTACTATTGAAAAAATAGGTTCCTTTGATGGAAATATACTCCTTTATGATATAAATAACATGTCTGAAGAATACTACAAAATAAGAAAGCACACCAAATTAATAAACAAAATAGATTGCAAAAATTACAAAAATAATAATATTATAGTAAGTGCCAGTAGGGATGGTTCAGTCAAAATTTTCGACATAAGAACAAAACAAGAGGTACCATAAAAAAAAATAAAAAAATAAATAAATATATATATATATATATATATTTAAGTATTTTTTTTTTTTTTTTTTTTTTGTTTTTGAAGATTGATTTTCGTATATTATATTTTTCTTTGTAGGTAGTCAGTTTGGAACCACCCAAAAATTCTTCCTACATTCCTGATTGTTGGTGCGTGGAAACAGGTTAATTTAGATATAAATATTAATCTTTCAATATTATCAAATATACATATATATATATATATATATATTATAATATATACTTATGAGATAACAATAACACATATATCAATGTGAATAATATAAGCATAATGATATATCATTTTCTAATCATTTTTATTTTCCTCTTCTCTCAAGGAAATAATTATGTAGAACATAATGCTTATTCTAATATGGAGGAAGAGAATTTAAATATATGTGCTGGGTATGATAATGGGGATATCAAATTTTTTGATTTAAGAACAATGCGATTAGAACATGAAGTAAGATTAATAATAATAATAATAATAATAAATCATGTGGATATAAAATAGGAAAACATCTATATTTTTCTAATATATAAAATATTATAATTTATTTTATATAATGTTCTATTTATTTTATTAACATATAAATTTTTTTTTTTTTTTTTTCTTTTTTTTTCATATACAGGTAAATGTAAACAATGGTGTTTGTGCTGTTAATTACGACAGAAAGGATACAAAAAAAAATAAATTAATTTGTTCAACTCTCGAGGGGAATATTTATATATTTAACTTGGATGTATATAATGAGGTCTCTGGGTATTCATATAGCAAGGACAAAATAATATCAGGTTGGTTAAAATGAAATAATAAAAAAAATATGTACAAAACAATATGTTGTATATTGTTCTTTCCCTTTTTTGAAGGAACATGTTGGGGAACACCTTTTTTGCCTCAAAATCGTGACATTTTTGCTACCTTGGGAGGAGATGGAAATGTTACATAAATTAATATCAAAAAAAGAAAAAGCAAATTTGTTTTATATATAAATTCCCATTGTTTAAAAAATATACATGTATACATATATGTGTATATATATTTTATGTATATAATTTTATTTATTTTATATAATGCGATTAACTGAAATGTTTTTTTTTTTTTTTTTTTTTTTTTTTTTTTTATGAAACTGCATCTTATTTTAGCTAGGTGTGTATAAATATGTATATCCCGAAAAAAATTCTATATTTGATGAAAAAATAGGATGTAAAAAAGGAATAGTGGGAGAATTAAATAAATTAAATGATCTGAACGTATCTACACAACCAATAATTTCCTTTGATTGGTGTAAAGACAAACTTGGTCTTTCTGTCATGGCTTCATTAGACCAGACTATTAAAATATATATTATTACTAAATTGAATTTATATTAATTTTTAAAAAATATCAAAAAAAAAGAAAAAAACAATATATATATATATATATATATTAATATATTATTTATAATATAGTAACATTAACGCGCTTACATAATTATATTTAACAAGTGAATATATTTATATAATATAATGTTTATTAAAAAAACAAAAACAAAAGATATATAAATATTAACATATATATATATATATATATATATAATAAAGTGAGAAATTTTAAAATTGTTCTTAAAAACAAATATGCACACATAATAAGCATATGTATAGTATATACAATATATATGTATATAATTACATTTTATGAAAATATTCAGTAATTTTTTTTTGGCTAACTTTTCCTCCATTTAATCTTAAAATATAAAAACGTAAATTGATTAAATTTTCATGAAGAGTTTCTTCTGTTATTGTGTCTTTTAAATTATTATAATTCATAAAATTTAATAAGACATCTATACAATTAATTAATAGGCTTTTATCAAATTGTATATTATTTATGTTGTTTATATTATTAACATTTGCCATAGTATTATTCAAATTATTTTTATTCGGTTCATTAAATTGATTTTGATCTTTATTTTCTATCATAGAGCTAACAAAATTACCGTTTTCATAAAAATTCCGCATATCAATCATTTCGTTATTATTTAAAATATTACTATTAAGTTGATTACTATTAATAATATTACTAAAAGGGTAAGTGGTATGTGAATTGTTGAGAGATTTATCATATGGTTCTTCATTTACTTGTACGTTTAATACATTTTGTGCTATATTTTTTGAATCGTTATATATTTTATTATATACATCATTATAAGTTTGATCGTATGTATAATTATATGATTGACTATATGCATAGTCATATATTCTATTATTATCATTATTACTATCATTATTACTATTATTATTACTATTATTATTACTATTATTATTATTATTATTATTACTATTATTATTACTATTATTATTATTATTATTATTGTTGTTATTATTATTATATACATTCAAATAACTCAGAGGGTAACATGATTGGTAGTTATACTCATCTTGAAATAGTTTCCTTTTTTTCTTTTCATTATTATCATTATTATTCTCAAATATTAATGAACTTCTACTCATCCTTTGATATTTTTATATGAAATATGTTAAGCTACGACAATTGCTTATGTTTAAAAATTTTTGTATATACATATACTTTTATAATAACTATATGATTTTTATGTGTGTATTTCAAATATAATTTCTTTATATATCTAAGTCTTTAAAAGAAGCGGCAATATATTTAAAATGCAATACAAAAAATTCAAAGTATTTATTATTATATATATATTTATAAATATATATGAAATTACATTTTTGTATATTAATTTTTAAATATATCGTTTATTATGCTTTTATATAATTTCTTAGTGCTTTCATTAATATATATATTATATATATAATAGCACAAAGAAAAAAATAAAAATAAATAAATAAATAAATAAATAAATATATATATATATATATATATATATAAGTAAATAAATATATAAATAATATATTTTTATATTTTAACATATTTATAAATCATATTTCTTATAAACTCATTTATATTTTTAATTTCTTCTATTTTTTTTATTTTTTTTTTTTTTATACCAATAACATAAAAATATAATCAATTGAAAAAATTAAATAAAATATATATATTCACTAAATATATACATATATATATATACTTTTATATGAATATTTTTTCCTAGATGATTACTTTATTTTTTCATTTTTAATTTTATGCATCCATAGTATATATATAAAATACATTTTTTATTTTTATAAAAACATTTCTAACACATTATGTGTATAACATTTTATGCATAAAAATATATATTTTTTTCATTAACATACGAAAAAAAAAAAAAAAAATAATTGCATACACATAAATATTTGTGTTGTACAAATATATATATTTATATAATTTTTTTTTTTTTTTTCTAATAATAATCTCGCAAAAAAAAAAAAAAAAAACGTTTAAGTACATATTTGTATATGCACACATAAAATTTTCCTTTTCTTGCTTCAGTTATGTAGATACTATGATGAAATTCCTGTATAATATTTTGTATAAGAAAACAAAATAA
>NC_033658.1:1758982-1761320 GCF_001601855.1 Plasmodium reichenowi | reverse complement strand
ATATATATAATTTTTTTTTTTTTTTTATAAAAAAAATATCGCAAAAAAAAAAAAAAAAAACGTTTAAGTACATATTTGTATATGCACACATAAAATTTTCCTTTTCTTGCTTCAGTTATGTAGATACTATGATGAAATTCCTGTATAATATTTTGTATAAGAAAACAAAATAAAATAAAATAAAATAAAATGAAATAATAATAATAATAATAATAATAATAATAATAATAATAATAATCCCAACTATTATGTAATGTTATAATACTACAATAAAGGTTCCTTTTTCTCCTATCCTATTCATTTTATGTTCCTACAAAAGATAAAAAAGTATTATTATTTTTACTTAAACTATACCTAGGTTTTTTAAATCACGCACTTTTTTTATTACTATGATCGCAAAAATGAAAGGATCTCTACATTTATACAACTGTCCTTTTTTTTTTTTTTTTTTTGAATTAAAAAAAATAAAATAAAATTGAGCCGTATGATCTATCATTTGTCCTTGTAAAAATGAAAAAAATAAATACAGACATGTTTATATATATATATAAATGTGTGGTTTCATATTTATATAATTTTGACTGTTCATATTAACAAAGCCTATTTTATAACTTCTTGTATTCTCAACTAAAAAAAATGATCAGTGTTTATTTACTCGGTCACAAAATATAAACATATATAAATACATACAATATATATATATATATATATATATATTTTTACATTTATATATTTCCTTTCCCTTTGTAAAGACAAGAGTGTGGGTGGGAAAAAATAATCGCAAAAAGAAAAAAAAAAATTATATAACATAAATAAATATACATATATATTTATTTATTCAGTTTATTTTTTTGTTTATTTTTAATGTGTATGGGGAGAATGAACAGCATTATAAATATAATATTATTCTATTTCTTCCTTGGGGTAAAAAAAAGTATTAGTGAACTATTAAGCTCAACACAATACGTATGCGATTTTTATTTTAATCCCCTGACTAATGTTAAGCCAACTGTAGTTGGGTCATCTGAAATATACGAAGAAGTTGGATGTACTATAAACAACCCTACATTGGGTGACCATATAGTATTAATATGTCCTAAGAAAAATAATGGAGATTTTAGTAATATAGAAATAGTACCTACTAACTGTTTTGAATCTCATTTATATTCTGCTTATAAAAATGATTCCAGCGCATATCATTTAGAAAAATTAGATATCGATAAAAAGTATGCAATAAGTTCATCGTTCAGTGATTTCTATTTAAAAATTTTAGTTATACCTAATGAATATAAAAGTCATAAAACTATATACTGTAGATGTGATAATAGTAAAACGGAAAAAAATATCCCAGGACAAGATAAAATATTAAAAGGAAAATTAGGATTAGTAAAAATAATTTTAAGAAGCCAATATAATAATATAATAGAATTAGAAAAAACAAAACATATTATACATAATAAGAAGGATACATATAAGTATGATATAAAATTAAAAGAAAGTGATATACTTATGTTTTATATGAATGAAGAAACTATTGTAGAATCTGGAAATTGTGAAGAAATATTAAATATTAAATTAAATTCATTATCAAATAATAATGTGGCTTTAAAAATGCCTTCCATATTTATAAATAATATTAATTGTATGCTTTCATCTCAAGATCAAAATAATGAAAAATATTATATAAATCTAAAAGCTGACAAAACAAAACATATAGATGGGTGTGATTTTACGAAACCTAAAGGTGAAGGTATATATAAAAATGGATTCATAATAAATGATATAACAAATGAAGAAGAACGTATATGTACTGTTCATCTTTGGAATAAAAAAAATAAAACTATTGCAGGCATGAAATGTCCATATAAATTAATACCACCATATTGTTTTAAACATGTATTATATGAAAAAGAAATCGATTCGCAAAAGACATATAAAACATTTCTATTAAGTGATGTATTAGATACAACTAATATAGAATATTATGGAAATAATAAGGAAGGCATGTATATGTTAGCCTTACCAACAGAACCAGAAAAAACAAATAAAATTAGATGTATTTGTGAACAAGGTGGAAAAAAAGCAGTAATGGAATTACATATCGCATCTACATCTACAAAATATATTAGTATCTTTCTTATATTTTTTCTGATTGTATTTTTTTATATGTATGTTAGCATATGAATGAACTTGTAAATAAGTAAAAAAAAAAAAAAAAAAAAAAAAAAAAAAAAAAAAAAAAAAAAAAAATATAAAAAAAAAAAAAAAAAAAAAAAAAAAAAAAAAATAAATTTTTTTATTTTTTTTTTTTTTTTTTTTTTTTTTTTTTTTTTTTTTT
>NC_033658.1:1732344-1757344 GCF_001601855.1 Plasmodium reichenowi | reverse complement strand
GTATTTATAAGTAATTTTTTTTTTCTTTTTTATTCTTGAAAAGTAAAAATAAATACAGGCATAAGTATATTTATTTATGTAATATATAAAATAAAAACAAAGAAGACAAAAAAATATATACATACATATATATATATATATATATATATAATTATACATAATTTATTTACTTTACATATTCACTTAAAATTTTTCTAAATTTTTACAATTTTTTCTTTTATACATGATGTTATACATTTCTGCGAAAAAGGCTCAAGTTGCTTTTATCTTATATATAGTATTGGTATTAAGAATAATAAATGGAAACAATGATTTTTATAATCCTAGCGCTTTGAATAGTGAAATATCTGGATTTATAGGATATAAGTGTAATTTTTCAAATGAAGGTGTTCATAATTTAAAGCCAGATATGCGTGAACGTAGGTCTATTTTTTGCAACATCCATTCGTATTTTATATATGATAAGATAAGATTAATAATACCTAAAAAAAGTTCGTCACCTGAATTTAAAATATTACCAGAAAAATGTTTTCAAAAAGTATATACTGATTATGAGAATAGAGTTGAAACTGATATATCGGAATTAGGGTTAATTGAATATGAAATAGAAGAAAATGATACAAACCCTAATTATAATGAAAGGACAATAACTATATCTCCATTTAGTACAAAAGACATTGAATTTTTTTGTTTTTGTGATAATACTGAAAAAGTGATATCAAGTATAGAAGGGAGAAGTGCTATGGTACATGTACGTGTATTAAAATATCCACATAATATTTTATTTACTAATTTAACAAATGATCTTTTTACATATTTGCCAAAAACATATAATGAATCTAATTTTGTAAGTAATGTATTAGAAGTAGAATTAAATGATGGAGAATTATTTGTTTTAGCTTGTGAACTAATTAATAAAAAATGTTTTCAAGAAACAAATGATAAAGCCTTATATAAAAGTAATAAAATAATTTATCATAAAAAGTTAACTATCTTTAAAGCTCCATTTTATGTTACATCAAAAGATGTTAATACAGAATGTACATGCAAATTTAAAACTAATAATTATAAAATAGTTTTAAAACCAAAATATGAAAAAAAAGTTATACACGGATGTAACTTCTCTTCAAACGCTAGTTCTAAACATACATTTACAGATAGTTTAGATATTTCTTTAGTTGATGATAATGCACATATTTCATGTAATGTACATTTGTCTGAACCAAAATATAATCATTTGGTAGGTTTAAATTGTCCTGGTGATATTGTACCAGATTGCTTTTTTCAAGTATATCAACCTGAATCAGAAGAACTTGAACCATCCAACATTGTTTATTTAGATTCACAAATAAATATAGGAGATATTGAATATTATGAAGATGTTGAAGGAGATGATAAAATTAAATTATTTGGTATAGTTGGAAGTATACCAAAAACGACATCTTTTACTTGTATATGTAAGAAGGATAAAAAAAGTGCTTATATGACAGTTACTATAGATTCAGCATATTATGGATTTTTGGCTAAAACATTTATATTCCTAATTGTAGCAATATTATTATATATTTAGCTGATGATATGTATTAAAAATAAATTAAAATTAAAATTAAAATTAAAAGAAATTAATACACAAATTATAAGATTCAACATTATTTATAATGTATATTAATTATACTTTTATGATATATATATATATATATTAAAATTTTTTTTTTTCTTCCTCTTTTTTTTCTAATTATATAATATGCTAATATGTTATAATTTTTCATATACTTTCCTATATTAATATACTTATATTGTCACTGGACAGAAAAAAATGGAATAATAATTAAAAAAATATATTCATTTAATTTTTTTTTTTTTTTTTTTTTATTCTATTTATTCATAGTTATTTATATATAATAATACAATAATTTAAATCTTATTTATATTTTTCTTTAAACATATTTATTTACGTAGTCCCATATAAAATAGTATATACATTTATGTTATATTTTTTTTTTTACCACACAATTAAGAAATATAATAACTTATAATTGAAATAAAATATTTAAAAAATATTGATATAATATATATATATATATATTTCTGCATATATTATATAAAGATTATATTTTATAATAAGAAAAAAGTTTAAACTATTGTATAATCTTTAAGTGTATGCAAAAATAATATATGTGTATTTATAAATTATAGTACTCTGCGTATCATATATTTTACATTCATACATTAGTTTTCAAATATACTATATATCTTATCATTGAGATTACAAAATATTTATCACATTCTTCTTTTATAATTTTTCTGTATAAAAAAAGGAAGAAAAAATAATGTTATAAATTTATATTTATTTTTAATGGGACACATAATTAATTAAAATGTAATATGAATAATAAAAAGCACACATATATATATATATACTTATGATTATATGTATAATTTTTTATTTATATTGACTACATATTTTATGTATTCATATGTTCATATAAATTATTTTTATTTTTTTTTATTAATTAAATATATATATATATATATATATATATATATATATATATATATTATAATAATACCTGAATAAAATACAAAATTATGAAAATTTTGTATATATATAATAAATGAATATATTTTAAGGGATGTAAATAAATAAACCAATAAATAAATATATTATAAATATGACATATAACCAAATTCTACCAAATTTATGAGTTATAATATATATATATATATATATAATATATTGTGTGACAATCCTCGTATGTATTTATATTTTATAACATGTTTTTATTTATATATCCATCTGATATATATACATATATTTTTTTTTGTCTTTGAAAAGTATGAAGTTATCATGTTCGTTTTCCTTGTGTCGTTTTAGTTGTAACACATCGTTTAAAGTATTCAATAGAAAATATGGAAATATATGTACAAAGGGATTATTTAACTCCATACCAAAAAATAAAAGAAAAGAAATGTTTTTTTTTTTAAATGATAAAAAAAAATATTTTAATGCTTTGTACAATAAGAAAAATGATAAGAAAGATATAATGAATGAAATGGATGAATTGTATGATAATATTTTAACATGTAATTGGAACGATTCTTTTAATTTTGTTTTAAATGTACCTATATGGGAAGGAATATTAAATACAATAGATGAAAAAGTAAAAGCATATGAATACGATGAACAAATAATAAAGAAAAAAAAAGAATTAAATCAATTGCTAGATATATTATTTATATTAGAAGATATAAGAGATCATATTAATGAATTACTAGAACAATCTAGTCGTTCAAAAGGTTTAGCAGGTGCTCATATAATGTGTTCCTTTGAAATTCAAAACATGAATGAACATATAGAACTTTTAAAAAAAAAATATGAAGAATTGTTGTTAACGTATCCTTTATACAAATATCAAATTGATTTAGTATTAGGAAGAGGTCTAGCTTTATTAAGACAACGATATGTTTTTGATTGGAAATATATGCACGAATATTTCTTCTAATATTCAAAAATAAATATTATTACATTGAAATTATATATATATATATATATATATATATATACATTATTTATTTATTAATTAATTTATTTATTTTTTTGTAACAATAATAAATAACTTTTTTAAATTTATATCTATTATAGATATGTATAAGGAAAGTAAAATATAAAACAATTAATCAAAGACAACAATATAAATGAATACACTATTTTTTGTATGGTTTATATAAAATATATAAAACTTAAAAATTGAATCATCAAACGCAAACACAAAAAAAAAAAATAAAATAAAATAAAATACATATATATATATATATATATATTGATATATTTTATTCCTTTAGTAATATATAGTTTTTCCTTTTTTGTTGTCCCATTTTTGAGAATATTATTTTTTTTGACATGGTTGGGAATAGAAAAGCTAGATTTTTTTTTTTGGATAACGCTATGGCATATGATAAATGATCATTTTCATTGATGGTAAATGGTGGAGATTTATAATCTCTTATGTATTTAAAATATTGCTTACTTTCCTCTTTCTTCTTCGTATTTTTGTTCGACATATCATTTGTATGTGTCTCTTTATCAATATACACATCATCTCTTTTTTCATTATGATCTTCTGAGATATTTTTATTATTTATATTTGTGTCATTTTTATTAAATGATGATACATTATTTATATCTTCATTATCTTTTTCATGATTATTTAAAATGTTCATTTGATCAAGGCTCATTTCTTTTATATTTTCATTATTTAAATATTCTTTTAATTTTTCCATTTTCCTTAATTTAATAATATGTTTTTTAATTAAGAACTTACTTAAGCTAATTTTTTTTTTTTTTCTAATTTTATTTGTATTATTCTCAAATTCAGTATCTTCCTCATTATTATTTTTATGGTCATTATTATTTTTATTGTCATTATTATTTTTATTGTCATCATTTTTTATATTGTAATCATTTTTTATATTGTCATCATTTTCTATATTATCATCATTTTTCATATTATCATCATTGTTTATATTATCATCATTTTCATATAGATTTATAATTATAGGATTTTTATTAATACCATAGGAATTCTTGCCTTCCTTTTCATCCTTAATTTTTTTTTTGTACAAACTATAAATGTGTTTATCTCTACTTTTTTGTATTAAATGTAATAAACCATAGAATTTGTTATCATTCGATTTATTAGTTTGATTACCTGATGTAGTTATTTGTTCTGTGTCACTTTCTATGTCCATAATACCTTGTATATATTTATTTTCCCATACGGATATATATGGAACAATAGGATAAATATTTTTTATCTTTTCATTTTTTAATAACGGATGCCTAAAGAAATGATTATAATTCAAGTATTTTTTTTTGCTCTTAGCGGAATCTATTTTTTCAAGTAATAAATCATCACTACTTTGTTCAATGAATATGTTATCTTTTGTATTAGTATTTAATTTATTTTTTTTATTTTTCATATTTTTTATATATTCAGGGATAGTTATATTTAGTAAATCTATATCATCTTTTTCAAAACATGTAACATAAGGTATGTTTGAAGAAATATCTTTTAAATTTTCACTTAAATTTTTATTATTAATTATTTTTAATAAAGAATCATGTTCTTCTTTACTGTAATTATTTACATTAGCATAATCGTTTATGTCACTTATATAATTAATATTATTTATTTCATATACATCATCATTTATCTTATTTATTTCTTTCATATTTTCTTCACTCGTTATTTTCTCCACTTGTTTTTTTTTTTGATTTTGATACATATTTTCTTTATTAATCCAATTATTTATATCTTCATTTTCTTCAATATTAATTGAATAAGAAATTGGTAAATGCATCGGAATACATACCTGACGTTCTATATCATTTAGTCTTTCTATTTTTTCATTAAGTATCATTGTATTATATTGAAAATTTAATATGCTATTGTCTACATCATGTTTTAGAAATTTTAAACTTTCATTAATATTTGGAACGTCAACATTAATATTGGTATCACCACAAAATTTTTTAAATCTTGATTCATTATGATGTGCCTGTTTTTTTAAAAGTTCATTGCTTCCTTTCATGTATCCTTGTTCTTTTTTCTCTTTATAAATATTTTCTTCCATCATAATATGGTCTCATTTATTGACATATATTTAAAGATGATCATATGAAGTTATATTGTTATTTTTTTTTTTTTTTTCTTCTTTTTTTTTTACCTTAAATGAATTAAAAAAGAGAAACATAAAAAAAAAGGAATGCTTTTAAAAAGGGAAACGATTCAAAAATAATAAAAAAAAATTATATATATTAAATATATATATATATATATATATATATATATATAATTAATATGTAAATATTGTAATAATTTTTTATATTATATTTTGAATTATATTATAAATGAACATTTAAATGATATAAAAATATATCTTCCTATTTAAACATCCTTTCATATAATTCAAAAGGTATATAAAATCATATATATTTTAATTGTACAAATAAATGATTTGATAAATATATATTACTTATTTATTTAATTTAATTTTATTTTATTTTATTTTATCTTATTTTAAATATTATTGTTTTATCCCTTAATTATATTTTCTTCCGATTGTGAAAAAAAAAAAAATTATTTCTTTTATACATAATGTTATTATTTCATATATTTTATTTTAGTCCCTTGTATTTATTTCATTTTATTTTATTTTTTTAAATATTATAATAATATATATATGTATAAAAACAAATTTTATCATATAGAAAAGTATATATAATAAATATATAGTTTATATTTTTTATTTTATTTAAATAGGCCTGTTTTTATGAAGGCAAACTGGAAAAAAAAAAAAAAATACACTCTGTATATATAATTAGATAAATAATGGATATATTAGAATTGAAGAAGTTTTAAATATTTAATCAAAACAAGTTTAAATATATAAAAATAAAAAATAAGGAAATGTGCTATAATGAAACATTAAACTATAAATAAATGAATAAATAAATGAATAAATAAGTGAATAAATAAATGAATAAATTAATAAATAAATAAATGAATAAATAAATGAATAAATAAATGAATAAATTAATAAATAAATGAATAAATAAATGAATAAATTAATAAATAAATGAATGAATAAATAAATAAATGAATAAATAAGTAAATAAATATATAAACAAATAAACATATAAATGAACATATATTATATATATATATATATATATGCCATTTTATTTTTTCTTATTATAAATATTTGTACAGGGAAGAATTATTGGCGCCCAAAATAACAGTGGAGTTTATTGAATTTTTTGAGTTATGTAATTCCCTATATATTTTATTTATCAATATAGCATTATTACATGGTATTTTATAAACCGTATTTGTACTTGTATTCGTTCTTACTATGAGTCCATGACTAGATGCTCGTATTTCTGTTATATCCTCTATTTTTATAGACCATATAACTATATCTGTTTTTTTTTCCGATAATAAGAAATCATTCTTTTGAGCATTAGTATTAGCATATAGATTTGCATATATAATTACCTTTGGATATAATAATAATGCATAATGTGATGGAGGATGATTTTCTTGTTTATGTACTGTTAAACATTTCATAATATTTTTTGAAAATTTCAAACCTAAGCATTCTCTTAATTCTGCTTCGTTTATATTATATTCTTTTAATTTTCCATATTCTCCCCATAACATTCTTGGTTTTCTATGTCTTTTAGTCTTATATTTATGACCACCTATAGGTTTCGATACTTCTGCTTTTATTCCACGAGTTACATCAGATACAGCTTGTCCTACTTTATCTAATGGTTTTACTAAAGAACCTGCAACACCTTTTCCTATTCCTTTGAAGAATCCACCAAATCCTTCTTTTTGTGCCCCTTCAATTGGCTTTGTTACAATATTAGATAAACTTAATACCCCTTCACCAATATTTTTAACAGCACTAATTAAACCTTCTTTCATATTTGTGTTCGTCTTAAAGGTTCTCTCCTTTTGTCTTCTATTAATATATTCGGAATCAAATGTCAAATTTGATAAAAAGCTTCCAATTCCAACACTCACATTATCTACTGCATATACAGCTAAACCTATAGTATTTCGACCAATTTCTAATGGTATCTTAGGTATATTTATTAAACTACTATATCCTACTATAAAACCTAAACATGCCAAAATAGAATGACTATACTTATCTTTTAGTAATGCATAAAAGGATTTAATACTTACACGAATATTATTAAAAATTTCTTGATTTAAGGTTACAGGTGCACCTAATAATTCTAATTTTCCCGATACCATTAATATTCGTAATCCGATTCGTAACAAATCACTCATCATGTGCATTTTATCTAATAAAAATGAACACCACACTATTAAAGTAAATTTATCTATTTGCATGTATTGAATATTTATAGCTAATGGTATTTCTGGTGATTTGTAATTTACATATACAGGTAAAATCGTCCATTTCTGTATTTCTTCATATAACAAATTTTTTTTTTGAACAATACTTATACTTTCAATATATTCTGCTGTTAATAAATTTATACCATTCAAAGTTTCAGCATCCATTTCTATTTCTACATCATCTAACGAAACTTGTATTTTTTTAAATATAACATCATTATGTGATATAAAAGACCTTTCTACATATATATTTAAAAAGATCTTTTCTTCATTTGCATTCATATTTTTATTCAACACACTACTACTATTATTGTTATAATTGTTATTATTATTACTACCACTACTAGTAGTAATAGCACCTTTATTCTTATTATTATCATATAGAGGATTCATATGATTATTTTTGTCGTCTGAATTACGATCAAATGTTTTCTTAAAACGAAGGAGGTCACTCTCATTAATTGTAAAACTTTTATTTTCATTACGATAATTCTGATATACACTATTACTACCACTCATATCCCCTCCACTTATCATATTATTCACATTATTACTATTACTACTACTACTGTTATTATTATTTGAAGAACTTATTCCCCTATTCGCTAACAACACACACTTTTCACAAGACTCCAACTGACAGTCTATCTGTACATCTGTTATTTTTATATCTATTACCTCTTCTTCATTTTTCATATAAAACAAAGCACACAATTTTGATAGCTCAATAAAGAATACTTCCTCTTTTAATATATTAGATATAATACTTACACCAATCTGGGTTACATTTATTATTATATGCACATTTTTATATGTATTACTTATGACCTTCACAGATTCATTCTTATAATAATTATTAGTACTACTACTAATACTATTATTTTTATAACTACCAGTACCCCCATCCTTCTCATCTATATATTTTACATAATGATATTCATCATGATCTATAATCATTTGTTTTTGGGCATAAACGCTATTTTTTGATAAGCTTAAACTATTCTCTGAATTCTTATCTATAATATTCCGTTCATTTGAAATATCTTTACAATTTATTATATTATATTTTTCTATATTTACCTGATTTTCCATTTCCATATATTTCTTCTTTTTATTTAATCCTAATTTAATGTCATTATTAGATGTAACAGATTTGTCACAACTATTCATATGTTTGCTCAACATAATATTATTATGTGAACTATTAGAATATGCTATTCCATCTGTTATATTACTTTTATTATTCATCATATAATAATAAGGGGAACGATCTAATAGATTTGAGCTTATATTTAATTTATGGCTCAATTTTATAGTTATCAAATCTTCTATATATTCTATACATATAACAAATGTAATATTAAAATAATTTATATAATATGTTTTTTGTGAATAATTATATATAGCAAATTTTAAAACAAATGGAGATTTAGGTATTATTTTTAAATCTTCCAAAACTATTTCTATCTGTACATTTCTAGTAACATATATAAATGGATTTACCCATCCCAAATAACTATATTTATTTGGCTCTATATTAAAATAATGTTCCATATCCGTTGGTTTTAAAAAATTACTTAAAAACATATTCTTTTCTATATAATTCTCTTCATCGTGAATTTTCATATGTCTTGTATCATCGTGGAATGTTCTAATCTTTAAATATTTTGCAATACTTGAATTATTATATGCTATAAAACCTTTCTTCTTATTTTCTAATTTTTCTATTATAATATTTTTCGTACCTCTATCAGGTATACACGTTATCGCGTATACATCAGATTTTTCGTGATTTCCTGTATTAATTACCATATAATTTGTTCCAACAAAATTTTCACTAGGATATACAACAGACGACCAATATATATTTTTATTCAACTTATAATATTTATTTCCATTACTCTTTATTACATTTTTTGGATCTAATAACATATGGTTCTTCTCCTCATTATTAGTTCTACATGGATCTAAACATTTAAATTGAAATAGTAAAATGCTACTTTTTTTGGTAAAATATAAAGGAGATGTATCATTTGCACGAACTCCTTGGATCTGGTCATTCTGATATTGTTTAATTAATAAGGGAAAATTCAATTTATTACTAATAATAAATTGTGGAACCACTGTAATTATTCTACTTATAATATATGGAATATTGGTTGTTTTTATTTTTTCTGTATTTAAACAAAAGGTATAAAAAAAATTTTTACAAATCACATTGGTCTCTGTATAACTACCAATCGGAGGTAATGTAGCTTTGAATAATATTACAGAATTATTTACAGGTGAAGGGTAATTAAAATCATTAAATATATCATTGTAATCTATTATAATTGCATTTTTACTAACATAACGACTATCCTTTTTATTAACATCATCTTCATTACCATAACTTTCGTTTGTATCGTTATAATCTTTTCTATGATCTCCTCGTTTATCATACATCCTATTCGATCTCTTCATATCACCCTTAGAATAATAATTATACCTATCATCTTCAACATTATTATTACCACTGTTCACATTATTGTTCGGTTGAGTATAAGTTCTGTGAGGTAATAACAAATCAATCTGGGAATGATCCCCTAATAAGGTTATCCCATTAATCACAGGATAATATTTATTCGAATTTATTGCCTTAATTCCTAAACCTGTTCTATCTATAAAACATCTTGGTAAGGAAAAAATATATAATTGTTTATTTCCTAAGATACTACTCAAAGAATTAAAATATCCACTAAAGTTTTTAATAATTTCAACTTCGACTGATGCATATTTTTTAAAATGTAATGAAAATCTAGTTACAGATTCTTCATCATCTTCTACTAAAAATAACTTTTCAGACCATTCACATTGTGAATTCCCTATTTTCATCTTTAAATTCAAACAAGTATATTTCTTAATTTCATATATATAAAATATAGAAAATGGATTTAATCTTCTATTAACATATCCTTTTACTAATGGAGAAGATAATTCTTTTTTCTTATATTTTATTTCTTCATCTATATGATATATTTCTCTTTCTAATTTGTTCAACTCTTGCATGTATACATGTTCACTATTATTGCTATTGCTACTATTACTATTGTCTTTGCTACCTTTTACTCTAGATGAACTATCACTATAAATTTTACTTCCTCCATATTTTGATGAATTCATCTTATTCAAATATGAATTTATATCCTCACACTGTTTTAATAACTTTGCTCTCTTATTTTTTAGTGAATCTATTTTATTCCTTTCTTCATACATATAATCATTCTGCTTTTCTTCTACTACGTCAGATGTTATTATTATGTCTACAAATGCTGGTATAGCATTTACAACACTTACATGAGGATATATAGTAATAATTTTCAAATTTTTCTCAGCAGGTAAAGCACTTATCTTATTTTCAATCTTTACCAAGAAATAAAAAAAATTATTTCCACTACCATTACTTTTATTTATATTAGACATGAAGGAATTCATATCTTTGTATTTACACTTTTTTACATACGTCCCTTGAGATATATCAGAACTAAAAATATCAGACCATCCATTTTCTATATTAATAGACATAGGATCTATTAAATCACTGTTTCTTCCCTTATCCTTTTTTAATAAATCATTAATATTTGATTTATTACCATAATAATTATGACTACTACTACTACTATTATTATTATTATTATTATTGTTCACAATATTTGTGGTGGGACCACCAGCTATTATGTCATAATATTCATTCTCTTCCGTTATCACATTGATAGGTTTAAAAGACATGTACACATGAGAAGGTCCACAAAAAACACACTCGGGTGCTGATAATAAATACTCATGATTTAATATTACAGTGAAACTTAAATTATTATTTTTCTGTCTTAATTTTATATTCGGATTAATATTCAAACTATTAGATACCTTATAATTTTTAAATGAATCACTATGATTAGGATATAAAGTATTTATAGGTATAGTCCTATTCTCTAATGACGTTAATAATATAGGATTTCGACTACCATCAAAAAAACAAAATTCTAAGGGAATACCACATTTATTTATAATTCTAACTGTTGAAGACATAAATAATATTTTATAATTTGGCATAGGAGATATAATTTCACATACATTTTCAACCAAGGATGTTTGTGGCAAATAATTATTTTTCAATCTATATTTACATGCTATATATGTTTGTTTAATCATTTCTTCATTTCTTCTTTCCCATTCATTTATCTTGTCAATATTTTCTTTATTTAATATACTCGATTTATTATTCTTATTATTACTAATACTATTTTTAGAAACATATTTATCGACAATCTGTTTTGTAGGTGTATTATCATATATATCTTTGTTACACATATTATTATTATTATTATTATTATTATTGTTTATGGATCCATTAGTTATGTCATCATCTGCCATAATCCCATCAGTAATACTATAATTTTCCATAATTTCATTAGTCTTTTTGCTAGAAAAATTATACTTATATTTTTCATCAAACACAAAATCACCAGGCTTCAATAAATGTATAACGTTGCTATTTTTCAAAGATGTAGTTAATGATGTACAACTATTCTTAATCAAATTTATTATTACACATTCCGTGTTTCTTAAAAAGGGCCCAACAAATTTATTCGATGAAAAAATAGAACTTGAATCATTTTTCTTTTTCTTATTATATTTAAAATAATATTCATAATTCAAATTATCCCTTTCATCAATTGAATGGGTATCATCAGTTGATTCATAATCCTCACCGCTATCAGAAGAACTATCACAAGACTCTTCTTCTTCATCATTGACATCCTCATTAGTATCATCATTTTCACAACCTTTTCTATATAAATTCAATGATTTATCAACCCGTTGCTCATTATCTAGTACCTCATTGTTTCCTTCTACCATAACATTTAAGATATTTTCATTTACATTATTTTGATTCATGTCTTGTCTTTTTTCATATTCTCTATCACTGTGATTACTATTAATATTATCATTACCTTTTACATTATTGTCCATATTGTTACTCCTAGAAGTATGGTCCGTTTTACTAATAGTACTATTGGTATATTTTCCTTCCCCTTTTATAATACCCTTAACATTTTTATAGTCATTCCACATTTCTTTGTTTAATAAATACATATTTTGATCTTCCAATAAATGTATATTATCCGTTCCTACCTTGTTACCACCATCCTCTTCCGCTTTCATTCGCATTTTTTTCAAATACAATTCTATATGTTTCTTTTTATTATTGTCATCATACATCATATTTTCCGTCCAAATGCTATTTATACTATTTCTCCTAATACGTATATGTTCCTTATGTTGATTGTAAATTAATAAATTTTCAATAGTTTTCTTTGGATTTTTTGTAATCATGAGATCTAAAACAATATCTCTTTTACTAATATTTGAAAACATATCATGAACTATATTCACAACATTTGTTGGTGGAATGGGTATCAAATATAAATATAAACATTTTTTTTCTATTAAGGAGTTATTTTCTATTTCGTTGATTAACAATCTGTCTAATGATATTAATTCATTTGTTGTTATAATTTTTGCATATACATCAGGTATCATTTTGAAAAGATCTTCCTCAGATATATAATCTTCATTCCCTTCATTATGGGTACTATTATCATCTGAACAAATTAAAGTATGTTCCATCATTATATTTTCTTTTATTTCATTTTGTTTTATGTCATTTTGTTTTATGCCATTTTGTTTTATATCATTTCCTTTCATTCCATTTGCCTTCGTAACATTCTCCTTTTGAATGAATCCCTTTTCTACCTTTTTTTTTTTCTCATCCCATTTATAAGATTTTATAGTCATATTTGTCCCATCCGCCTCCTTCACACTTTTGTAAACATTTCTCATAGTGACAGATTTTTTTCTCTTCATAATTTCTTCAATCTTACTTTCAGGCATTAAAAAGGCATAAAAATATTCGCTTGTCAAATTAACGTAATATATTACTGAGTTATCTTTCCTATTATAGTATGTACTACGATTTTCTTCCTTTTTTAAAAAGTCATCCAAATGAAAATCATTTGCTTCCTTACCATCTGTATCACACGGAAATGAATTAAAAACCGAAGAACAATCTTCGAATATGCTCTTACTCTTAACACTCATATTTTTGTATTCCAATTCGACGGATCCACTATCACATCTGGAAAAGTCATTTAGACTATTCATCTGTTCAGATGTTTCTATATCCTTATTAATAGATGTATTCCTAACATTTAATTTATTATTCATATCTTCCATTAATATATCATTTTTTATACATTCACTTACATATTTATTATCCTTATCATTATAATGGTCTATTTCCTTTTTGTCATTTTTTCGTAACCCATTAGATACCTTCTCAGAAAAGACTGGCACAAATAGAAATAACAAATTAATTAACTGAGGTGTAATATTAAACCACAAAGCTTTGATACTATTAATTTTAATGATACTTATAGGAGATTTGTTTGCTTCCTTATCTTCATCATATTCGTCATTTGGAAAAATATTATGTATATCTAAAGAAATATTGCATTTCTCAAGAAATGGTTCCCATTCACCTATACAATTATTAAAATATTCTAACTTAGAATTTAAGTCACTAATATTATATGAACATTCATCAGTATATAAATTAATACTTATGTTCATACTAAATATCATTCTTAAAATTGGAACAATGGAATTTCTTATATCATCTATAAAGGTACACATTACATTATGTAACTTTATATTAATTTTTATATCTCGATAACTATTTGTTTGATTATTATTATTATTATTATTATTAGTATTATTGTTGTTGTTGTTATTACTACTACTGTTATTATTTATATCTGATATATCATCATATTTCATACCTCTCTTATATAATATTTTTTTTTCTCCATGTAATTCACTTAAAGATGTATTCGAATAACTTAAAGTATTAGTACTTGAAGAAACATCAGATATTTTTTTATAATATACATATTCCATCATGTTACTAGAATCAGTATATATTTCATCCTTATTACTAAACTCGTTATATTCATTCTGATCTAATTTCTTTTCATCAATATGACAATCTACTATACTTTTCTTTTCATCAAAATGACAATCTACTATACTTTTCTTTTCATTCATATTAATTTCATCATTTCTTATATTCTTTATTTTATTATTTTCATTTCTCTCCTTTTCCTTTCTATTTCTTTCATCTTTCTTTTCCTTCTTTCTTATAATTTTTTTCCTTCTCTTCTTTAATATGTTTATACTTGTTATTTGTAAATCGGACCCACAAAACAATTCGGTTTCCTCCTTGATATTTGTACTTATATAATAAATATTGTTTTGCATAAATTTATTCTTTATTTTTTTATGTATAAAAGTTAACGGTGGTATAACTGGGCCAACTACTATATTTGTAAATGAACTAGGGACATCACCAAATAATGTGGATGATGCTTTCAATAATATTTCAACATCGTCATTTGATAAACGTATATCAAAATTACCAATATTTATATCTAATTCAAAAACGGTTATAAATGGTGAATTGTTATCTTTTCTTATTATACTACTTTTTAATTTATAATCCTCAGTTCTTGTATCAACTGATTCGTAAACAGCTTCACCCATTACATTCAAATTATCACATAGTAATATTTTCTTTTTATGATAATTATGAAGTGGGTTCGATATATTCTTAGGATCAAATATTTTGTTATTGTTATTTTTATTGTTATTGTCAATATTGATGTTATTATTATCGTTACTGTTATTTTTATTGTTGTTATTTTTATTGTTGTTATTTTTATTGTTGTTATTTTTATTGTTGTTATTTTTATTGTCATTTTTATTGTTGTTATTTTTATTGTCATTTTTATTGTTGTTATTTTTATTGTTCCTCTTCTTAATAGTATCATACTTATAATGCACATGAGATGACGATACATAATTAATCCTCTTCACTTTACTATCTATAGCATATATTTTTCTAAATACAATACATTTATTAAATAAAGAAAACGAAAAAACAAAATTATTTGACCACATTATTATTGGATGAGATACTTTTTCGACATCTGTAAAAATAATGAAATTCCCATTATTCACTTTAAAACTTACATGGAATGGTTTATTATCTAATTTTAATACTTCGTTTATATTTGTTATTATTTTATTTTTCTGTTCTTTTAATTTCCCTTTTATATATTTTGATTGTTCTAAAACACTACTACGTCGAATAATTTTCTTCTTTTTTTGTACCCAATGTTTTTCATTGTCTTCTTCATTGATGAGTTGAACATTTTGTTCAATAATTTCTTCATCATAATGAATTCTTTCTCTTTTGAATACATTTTCTTCGATATTTATACTGGTATTTTCCTTACAGTTGATACTACTCTTATTATTACTATTATTATTATTATTATTATTATTATTATTATTTTTATTTTTAATTTTATTTTCATTTGAGGTATTTTTATATTGAGACCTAGTACATTTAATACTAATCTGTTCCTTTATATGTTTTTCTTCCTCCGTCATCGAACACACAACTTTTTTTTTTCTATGGATACTTTTACTTTCACTATTTTCTATATATTCATGACCCTTTATCTTTTTCTTTCTATTTTCATTTTTGTAAGATACAATATAAGGTGATGGCTTCGGATATAAATGTAACGTGCTCAAATTAAATCCTGTCGTTAAAAATTTATATATATCTATAAAAATAAGAAAAAAAAAGCAAATATACGCATCATCAAGTTCAATATTTAATAACAAATCTTCTATGAAAGAATTAATTTTTATTTTTATTCCTTTTTGTTTTTTCCTTTTCTTCTTTTCATTTAAAAATACATTATTTTCAAACATATATATTAATAAATTTTTATAATCTTTTATATCAGATTGTGTCGTAACAGAAATATTATTACTACTATTATTATTTAGTTTTTGTACTTTTTCTTCATATTCATCTTGAACATCTTTATTATTATAAAAATGTGACCCATTATTATCATAAATGTTATTTTCTCTATTAATTTGACACGAATTCCTTTCCACATTATTATACTCATATACATTACTTTCATTAAGAGTATCATTATATCCTTCTTTATTATATACATTTTTATACAACTGATGCGCTTTTTTATTATCCCTTTTGAACTTTTTCCTTTCATTTTCAATACAACAATAGGCTACCCTTTTGTAATAATTGATTGAATTTTTCCTAGCATCATCTATATACAATGAATTACCATGTAAATCAAAAAAGTAAACATAATAGAAATCTAAGAGAACTAAACGAAATGACATACTTATATATTGGAATGTTATTATGGCTACAGGTGTATTTGTATCAAATGCTGTTTTTATTTTTAAACTTTCAAAATTTATATATACATATAATTTCAAGCCTGTCTTTTTTGTTACATTCTCTTTTGAATCTTTTATTATTAGTTTATCATTTGTTAATGAATCACTTTTTTTTTCTTGGCTTATTGGAATATCCAATTTATTTTTACCGTGATCCATTTCCTTATCAATAGTGCGATCGCTATCATACACATTATTATTTTCAGCACCATCTCCAATTTCATAATTATTTACCTTATTATTATTATTGTTGATATTATTGATATTGTTGATATTGTTTATATTGTTCATTATATCTTCCTTTTTATTGTCATTTGTTTTCCCTTTCATTTCTTTCCTATTATTAAAATTGTTAAAATTCATGTATCCTTTTTTAAACCATTCCGAATTTATCATACTGTCTAAACTCACATCCTTATCACATATAAAGCACATTGGGAAATATCCCTTATAACAAAAGTTTTCATTTATTATATCTAACAAAAAGGCTAATTGAAATACTGTTAAATCTAAACATAAGTCATTTCCATTTAAATAAATAAATATACCATTCCTAGCATTTATTAAACAGAAACCTAAATTTACCTTATGCAAGATTTCCCCTTCTATATTACTACTACCCCCATTTTCACAAGCTTTACTTTCTATATCTAATATATCAATATATAACGTAAAATCTAACTTCACCAAATCATTATCTACACTATTCCTTTTTCGCTCTAATGGTCTTAATTGTTCCTTAGATACAATGTCACTTCTTATAAAAGATTCATTGTCATATTTATTTTTATTCATTTTTTCCTTTTCAGTTCTTCCTTTATATTTCTTCTTCTTTAATATCATTTGTCTTCTCTGTGCTACTCTTATTTCTTCCGTACATTTTAGAGTGTAGGAATTTTTAAGTTTTAATTTCCTTAAATGGAATTGTAAATAAGATTCAATGTATGGTATATTATTACTATTATATGTATTAGCACCAATTGAATTTCTATCATAATTGGATTTCATATCACAATCAAAATTAGTGTTATGTATATTCTTATTATTCACATTATTATAATTGTTACACACCTCAGTCTTTGTATCTTTTTTTTCATTTGAAAGAATACATTCCTTTGAGCTTCTTTTTATAATATCATTTGTTTCCTCATTTTCCTTTGTGTTATTATTACTCGTGCTACTCTTAAAATATCTAGAAACATTTTTCACCTCGCCCTTATAATTATATATCATATTTTTATCTTCAGGTATGATCACTATAGGATCCATAAATGTAAAATTAAATAAAAAGTATTTGGTCTGAGCAGCCTGAACTACCTTTTTATATGATTTACTAATAAAAACATTTAATATACCATCATCTAAATATTCCAAAAATAATCTTAAATCTTTCAGGTAAAAAATATAATACATTCTTGAAATTTCACATAATAAGCATATATTATAACTCCTCTTATCATTATATACTTTTATCTTACCAATAAACAAATCTTCTTTGGATTCTTTATGCAGTGTTTTCTTTTTCTTCTTTATTTCTATAGATAAATTATCTACATTTATATTATTTAATATATCTCGACTATTTCGTCTTTCCGAAAATGTATCCTCTGCTGTATATTCCTCTTTTTCTTTATCATCATTATGCATTACATTTAACTTCCCTTCTTTTTTTCCATATTTTAAATCATTTAACATATTTCTATCCTCATTCTCGATATCACTTGAACCAAACCTTTTCCTATCTTTAGAAATAAACAGGTCGTATTTATAATCGTTAATATTATTAGATATAATGTTCTTATTATTCATTGACATTATCCCCTTTTCTATATTCAAAAACATCTTCTGATCAAAATTGATATATATTTTATTTTCATAAAATATGTTACTCACTTGAATTCTAGAAAAAATTTTCTTCTTCTTCCAGAAGGCTAAGGAAGCACTTTTTATAAAACAGTTGAAAAAATATTTGGGATATGAATTTTGTTGACCGTGTAATTTGGGTAATGTATCATTAAGTCCCTTACTAAGAATATTATCATTCAAAATGTTATAATTATGATTATTATTAAGATAATCGTTATTATTAATATCATCATTATTATTAATGCCATTATTATCATTTATAGTGTTTGCATTATTAATATTTATTTCTTCATTATTTTTTTCATTTCTTAAATTAAAAACCATCTTATTATCAGTTATCATATTTAAATCTTCGTCCCTCGCATAATATGGATTCATAAGATGTATACCTTCTGTATGCATTTTAACATTATCTTTGTCCATTTCTTTTTCTTGTACATTATTTATTATATCATCCTTATCCTTTGCAGATTCCATATCTAAAATATTTAATGAATCCTTAACATTTTTCAAAGTTTCTTGTACACTTCTTAAGGTATTTTCAGATATGAACATTTTATAATTTTTTAAATCCTTTTCATTTTTTAATTTATTTTTTATATATGTCATATCTTTTTCTATACCATATTGTAACGTTTTCTTATATTCTTTCATCGTTTTAAAAATCTGTTTTATTGTTTTATATTTCCAATGTAATTCAATATCACTAATAATAAAATTAATATGAGTTTCTTCAACATTCTTTTCATTATGTTCTTGTAAAATTTGAAGACTTATAGATAATTGTTTTTCTTCAATAGCATCCATAAAATCATCATCTTCTTCCTCAACATTTTTATTTTCATCATTTTCTTTTTTTCCATTCAATTTGGTCTCTTCATTTTTTCTATCTATATTCATACCAACATATTTATTAAACTGATTTATTCCACTAGCAGAAAATTTATTTGTGCTCATATATTTTCCTCCTTCTACTCTATTGTTTATTAATTGTTCATTATTCATAATAGAATTATCAATCATTACATTCTTGATTGAACCTTTATGTTCTCCATTTGTGTATACATTATCATCCATCACTTTAGCTGATTCGAATCTTTCGAAACTACCAAAAGCATTTGACCCTATATTAAAACTATTCTTCCTAATATGACTGCTATTATTATTAATATTATTGTTGTTGCCCATCATAAAATGATCTTCTTCTAATACGTCGTCTATACCAACATTTATATGATTATCACTTTCCATATCAATTTCCTTTTGTTCAATACTATTATTGTTATGACTTTTCTCTTCCAAATATGTAGATAAGGATCTAAATAAAAATATATCCTTTGAATTTATATCCTTCGTTAAAGTAAAAAATATAGGTTGCTTATTACTAGGATCACAAATCCATAACTGTTCAATTTCCATTTTAATAATTTTCCTCTTCTTTTGTAAATAATTCTTATAAGATATACCACATGCTTCATATTTCAATATTTCACAATTTTTCTTATTCTTAATTGAAAAAGAAGAATTTTTAATTAAAAAATCAATATCATATAAAAACGACTCTTCTTCCTTTGGTATACCTTTATTATTCATTTCTACCACATTATCATTATCTTTATTCCTTTTTATAATATCAGTAATACTATTTTTTTTGCATACACCACTATCGACATTTGACATACTTGCTCTTGTAATATCATCTCCTTTCATTATATCTACCTCCTTTTTTTCAACTGATGTTTTCTTCTTGTTCTTATTAAATGCATTCTCATTTTTATTTTTAGAATAAACTCCCGTCAAGTATCTAGTTATAGATGTTGGAACTGCCAATATAATACTGATAGCATCTGGGTTAATTTGAAAAAATATTCCATCCAATATAATATTTGTTTTCAAAATTTTCAAGTCATATTCTACATAGATTTTTACTGGAATTGGTTGTAATATATAAAATTTTTCACCTGTTAATAACTTTTCCTTTATACTATTAAAATAACTATCTTTTAAATCATCCATTTCGGTATTATCCATTGGATTATTTGAAAATAATCCTTCTTCATTTATTTCTAAATATATATTACTTTTATCCATCTTCTTAAATGCTTTTGTTGATTTATGCAAATCTTTTTGGTTCTCATTAAAAATTATATCCTTTTTACATTTTTCATCCTTCTTCATATATCCTGATCCTATTTTTAAGCATGTTATTTGCGTTTCATTAAATTCAAATATTAAATTAAATTTATTATATGTACATGGGTGTTCTGTTTTTGCTACCAAATTACCTAAATGCAATTCCACTATGCCATTCGTTAAATTGTCAAAATGTAAAATGGGACCACATATATGTATATAAAATTCAAATAATTCTGGAAGGTGTTGAACAGCTCTATTATAGACATTTTCTCCTCTTTCTTTTAATCCTTCTAATAATTCTGATTGTTCCATTTTTTTTATTTGTAATAATGCTTCTTCGTCATCCTCGTCATCTTCATCATCATCTTCCTCATCGTCGTAATTATTATCCTCATTATCGTTATTTTTATCCTCATCATCTTCATCATTATATTCATCACATTCATCATTGTTATCATCACATTCATCATTATTATCATAATTATTATCATAATTATTATCATTATTTTTATTATTATCAGCATTCATATTTTTATGATCATCTTTCTTTATCGTATCATTTCCTTCATTATTTACATCCTTCTTTATACTTCCAATTTCATGATGTCTCTTCTTATTTTTATTACTTCTTTTTCTTGTGCCCAAAGTTGATTCCTTCTTTTTAATAACACCGGGTGAAATATCTTCCTTTTGTTTTTGCTTTTCCACAGATAAACTCACATTTTTACCTTTGTACTTTTTCATTACTGTCTTATGACTTTTATTAATTATATCTAATAGAGGAAATGTAAATGACAATATACTTTTAATTAATAATGGAGATAAATAAAGTTCCAAAGGGTTTAGTCTTAATATAGTGGATAATGTATTACCCTTTTCTGTTACTAAATGGTTAATTTCTAAATAGGCGCAAACAGTTTGACTATATAATAATGAATAGAAAATAGAATTTTTATATAGACTTCCTGATGTATTCATATTATATGGAAAGGAATTTTTATTATTCCTAAATTCCATAAATACCTTATTTTTGTGTTTTGCTATAAAATTTTGTAATTCAATAATAAACTTCCATTGGAAATTATCATGATCATTATGATCAACAACAGATTGTAGGGATAAAGAAGAATATATTTGATAAAAATTTATAGACAAGATATTTACCCGTTCATATCTTACACGTCTTTTATCTAATTTGGAATCAGTGGAACTTAAATTTATGGAACTTGTCAATAAGGTTTCACAACTGCTATTTATACTTAATTCATCTTTTATAATATCATTAAAATTTAATTTATCTTCTTTTATATGTTGTCTATTATTAGTTACTTCACTTTTGTTACTTACCCCCCTAATATATATATTGTTATTATTATTATTATTATTATTATTATTATTATTATTATTATTATGATTATTCACATTTCTATTATCCATTATCCTCTTTTTACAATCATCATATACATTTATCGAAAAATTAGCTAGTTTAAATTGAAAATCATATTTTGATGGCATAACAACATCATAGTTATCATCATTAGTCATAGCTTCTTGTATCATAAACAACTCATTTTCATTTATTATATCCTGTTCACTCTTTAAAATGTTTTGTACTTTATTCTCAATTTCTTTTTTATTGCCTGTTACCCAAGACCACCAAGATTGCTGCTTATATATTGAATCATATAAAAATTTCTTCTTTAAATTTTTTTCTTCAATAAATTTTTCTAATGTGCTTCTACATTGTAATCTCCATTTTGCCAAATGTCGAACACCCACAACATCATATAAAATTTGTAATCTATTCATTTCTTGTGTAGATAATTCTGTATTGCTTATATTATATTCTTCTCCTAATACTTTATTATATAGATTTATAAATTCGTTTTTGGTCTCATTTCTTAACGATTCGATATCTAATCGAACTGTCCATGCATGCTTTAATAATAATTTATTTGTTTGATTCCTAGATTTATTAGCTTCATTCATTATTTCTATAATTTTCGTTATTTGGGTCTTCGTGAGAGTAATACCTTCCCATTTATCACTTATTTCTAATTTAGCTTTTAATTCTTTTTTATTACTTGATTGTTCTACTGGTAATACTAAATCGAAGGGTTTTATTAAATATTCAAAATTATAATTATGTAAAATAATATTTTCTTCTTCTTTTAAAAAACTGCTTATTCTATTTAAGGTGGTTTTTAAATAATCATCTTGGATGCTACTATCACAACTACTTAATTTTGAGTAATCATGTGTGTCTTTATTTTGGTCATTATTATTTAAATTATTATCATTATTATTTATATTATTAATATTATTATTATTTATATTATTATTATTATTATTTAAATTATTATCATTATTATTTATATTATTATCATTATTATTTATATTATTATCATTATTATTTAAAATATTATCCTTATTATTTATATTATTATCATTACTATTTATATTATTATCATTACTATTTATATTATTATCATTACTATCTAAATTATTATAAACACTATCTTTTATTTTTGACGAAATATCAAATATTTCCATATCCTCGGTATCTATCTTATTCATATTAGGAAACTTTTCATTACTTAATGAAAGTTCACTTTTCTCATATTTCATTTCATTTATGTTCTTACCATTTGATGAATTCTTTGTATTGTCTTTATTTTTATCATCTTCCAATATTTCTACCATATCTTTACTTCGTTTTTTATTTTTCTTCCTACTTTTTTTCTTTGCCCTTGATTTTATATCACTATTACTATAAATACATAATCCTTTAAATTCAATTATGTGATTCAATGTTTTATTTTCTGCATTTGAATTTGCTTGTGTTGACATCTCGTCGTTATTTTGACAATTTTTGACTGAAGAGGATTTCAAAATAAAACCAATAGAGAAGTTTTTATCTGGATCCTCAAAATGAATTAGTATATCTTGAATATCTATTTGAATATTATTAATAATTTTATTTAATAATTTAAATATAAGTGTAGATTTTTCAGAAGATTTCTCATTATTTTTTTGTAACTTAATAAGAGAAATTTCTTCTTCTAATAACTGTAATCTATGCATTTTTGCTTTTCTTAATTCTTCTATAATAACTTCTTCACTTTTTTTATAACATCGTGGTTTTATATATATGTGAACATTTTTTATTAAAACGCACACAGGATTTTTTCCTAAACTGCTCCATGGTATCTGTATATTTATTCTTCCTATATTCCCATGAATAATCTTAAATGACAAGTCTAGTATTTCAGTTATTTGTGGTTTCAATTTTAAATTCTCTAATACGATATTACCAGACCATACACCCAAATGTAAATTCCGTTCTATACCTTCTACATATGGAGCCAAAAATTTATTCAACAGTTTTTCAACTAGTGATTCGAACATTATTACCTTTTTTAATCTTTTTTATATTTATTTTTATTAATGTTTCTTTTTTATTTTTTATTTTCCATTATGTCCTTATATATATATATATATATATATAAATACATATATATACATGCATACATATACATACAGTACATATTTTTTGTCAATTTTTCTATAAAAATACGAAATACATATGATACATGTATTTTTATAAAATTCTTGAAAAAATTAAAATTACAAAAAAGAAAATAAAAAAAAAAATTGAAACAAACAAAAAA
>NC_033658.1:1724473-1729491 GCF_001601855.1 Plasmodium reichenowi | reverse complement strand
AAAAAAAAAAAAAAAAAAAAAAAAAAAAAAAAAAAAAAAAAAAATTATAAATAAATAAAAATATAATACAACCTAATATAATATAATTTATATGTTTATTCACACTTGAACATATATATATATATATATATATTATTGTTGAATGTCTTACATCTTCTTCTATAAGATTTTTCCTTTAATATTTGTTCTGGGGTCATAACATTTACTTCTTTTTCGTCCAATGGTTTCTGATAACCTATTTCATTTTTGTCAATTTTATCCTCATTTTTTGATAAAATAATTTTCATACATGGAACAGTAGTAATAAATTCAACAGTTCTGTTATTTGCTTCTTTGTTTTTATTGTTTTCCTCATCTTCTTCTTCTTCTTCCTCTTCTTCATCCCCCGATTTCTTGTCTTCATTTTTTGAGTTCTTTTTCAAGCCACTATTATCCTCTCTACAAAATTTGGAAAAAATTAAATAAAATTAAATGGAATATATGATCAGTCATTATAAATACGGATATAGATTAAATAATTTATTACTCGAAAGAACGCACAAGTATAAACATATATATATATATATATATATATATATATATGTATATATTTATGTAGGTATTAGTTTTTTTTTTTTTTTTATATACAAACCTTTTAATTACATGCTCCTTTTCGTAAAGTTTGGTAAACTGGTGTAAGCCCTTGGCTCTCCTTTTTACCATTTCAGCTACATTAACAACAGAACTTATAGCTTTTCCTACTCCTGATAAAATAATTTCATCATAGGTCTCGAATAATACAATAGCTTTATAGACATAATCTAATGCATCACTCTTGTAACTAATTCTAATCTCGTTTTCTAATTTTGTATCACTCTTTGTGCTACCAGGCATTTTGAAATAAATAATTTAAAAAAAAAAAAAAAAAAAATTCAATACTAATATAAGTAAACAATATAAAAAAAAAAAAAAAAAATTATAATAAGAAATAAAGCATATATGAGGAAAAGATAATAATAAAAAAAAAAATAATAATAATATAAATTTTATCAAAATATATAATATTTTATATAATTTATAATATTTTATTTAAAAAAATATATATATTTATTATTTTAAAATATTATATTTTCATTAGAATAAAAAAAAAAAGAAAAAAAAACAAGTATAATCTCTGTTTTTAAAACAAAAATATATATATATAATATTTTATATGTATTTTGAAATATGAATTGTAAAATATATATTAAAATAATTGACAATTTTTAAAAATATAAATATATTTTTTCTTGATTTTTAAAAAATATAACTATGAATATTTTTAAAATATTTATAAATATATATATATATATATAATACAATTATTATATACAACAATTATATTTAATTTTTTATATATAAATAAATATAACAATAATATATTTATGGATAAAATAATAGAATGATTAAAAAAAAAATATATATATATTTATATTATTATATATATATATATATATATAAAACAAAATAAATATTTTTTAAAATAAAATATTATTATTATAATATATATAATATATAATATTATTTATAAAACTATAATATATTATAATATTAATACAAGATCTCTTATTTTTTTAATAATATATATTTTTTAATATATTATATAGAATGAATGTATTTATAATATATAAGAAATAAATGAAAATAAATAAATAAAAGATATATATAATAATATTATTTATATTTTTTATATTATATGTTATTTATATATATTTTTTAAAATTATTTGTAATCATTTTTATTTTATTTCATTTTTATTCTTTTATATACATACATTATTCATATTATAATAATATATTATATATATATTATATATTTATATATAAATATATTTTTTATATTTTTATTAAAGATTAAATTTTTATTCTTTTTGATTTTTTAATATTATAATATTTATATATATATAATATATATATAATTAAATGTATGTAAAATACAATATAATATGATAGATATATATTATTATAAAAAGCAAATATTAATTTTATGAATATTTGTAGAAAAATATCCTCTTTTCTTTTTCATTATAAATTTTATAAACCAACGGTGGATATTTATTTATTTATATATAATAGATTATATATTTATATAAAAATATATATATATATATATATATATATATATATAATATCCATTACATCATATATAATATATATGGTATTATAATGTTATTTATTTGTTATAATATTTATATAATATTATATATAAGTGAACTTATTTTTTAATAATAAAGTATACATACATAACAAAATAAGATTAAAAATGAAAAGAATATATGTATTTTCTATTTTTTATAAATTAGAAAATATATTCTAAAAAAAAAAAAAATCCATTTTTTAGATTTCATATTTTTTATGGAAGAGGAATATGAAAAATAATTAAAATATTACAATATATATATATATATTATATATATATATATATATATATATAATATTATTAATCATATTTTTGTATATTCTTTTAAAAAATTAAATTATCTATATAACACTATTATATTTAAAAAAAAAAAAAAAAAAAACAGTTAATAAATCCCCTTTCGTTTTTCTTTTTCTCTATTTTTATTTTTTACACAAGACTTTTTTATTAGTTTATACATAAACATATTATAGAAATATAAATATTTCAAATTTATATAAAGTACAAAAAATAATAAAAATAAAATAATATAAAAAAAAAATTCTTATTTCACAACTGTATTTATGTTTTTACTTTTTTCTTCTAATTTTGTTTTATTTTGTTTCATCCTAAACAAAATATTAGAAAAAGTATTCAAGGTATATTTTTTGAACGAAAATGGTTATTTTAGTATATATATATATATTATATATATATATATATATATAAATTAAAAATATTACAACATTTTTATTTGATTACAAAGAAATATATATATAATATAATAAAGTTATAAAATTATAATTTTTATTTTTTTTATTTTTTTTTTTTGTTTCATACAATACATGATTCTATATTTTTATAATATTAAAGTATGTTTTCAATAATACATTAAAAAAAAAAAAAAAAAAAAAAAATTATAATTAAATATGTAATAACATTCTATAATAAAAAAAAAAAAAATATGCTATTATATATGATTTTTAAGTTTTATTATTAAATTATTTAAATACATTTGAAATTTATTTATTATAATAATTTTTACGATTTTTAAAATAATAAAGCTTCTTACTTATTATGTGTACTCCCTTTAATATTCATTATATAACGTAATTTTATTTTGTTTTCATATTTTTCATTAATAAAAAGTATTCATTTATATTTTCTACACTTTGATTATTTCTATTTCTAAAAGGGTATGTTAAAATAAATAAGAATAAATAAATATATATATATATTTGAATATTCCATTTATATCATTGAAAGAAAAGATTATTTAATAGTTATAACATTGCTAGTAAATTATATGAATATGATTAATATAGATATGCGCAACAATTATAATATTCCTTCATATTTTAATGAATAAATAAATAATTATATATATATGAACATTAAGGTGTTAAATATACAGACGGATAAAAAAATAAAAAAATAAAAAAATAAAAATGAAATATAAAATATTTATATTTTTTTATAATATTAATTTAAGATAATATTCCAAAATATATATATATATATATATATATATATATATATATATATATATATATACATATATATGTATAAATTATTTTCTTGTTATATTTTAATATTGCCTAATAAAAAATAATCAACAGACATTTTTGTTCAGTTTATATATAGATAATAATATGAATAAATAGAAAAAATATAAATTATTTTTATACAATAATGAATTTTATATTCTTTCAGTTCGAGAAATACACTTCTACAATTTTGTAATATATATATATAAACAAAATATAAAAGAGGAGAATAAAAAATTATATACTTGCATTAATTTTTATTATTATTCCTATTTAAAAAGATTATTTTAAAAAAAATGGAAGAAAAATTATATGAAAAACATTTTTTTGATAAGTACATAAAGATGGACATACCTAATGATTATTTGGATGCTTCAAGATTTAGAATAATTCCTGATAATCAAGAAGTATATGTTCATAAATATGATAATAGATGTTTTATAATTGAAGTATTATGTTATGAAGTTATGAATGATAATGACAAAAGTAAGTATTATTTTAATGATTTAGCTAAGGAAAATGGAAGTATAGAAAATATGATAATTGTAAATAATAATAGTTTATCACATGTACAGAGAAATTATAATTTAATTGTAGGGAAACAAAAAATTAAAAAACAGAATGAAAATGATTATGAGAATGTTTTCTTATATATAGGTATATTTCCATATAAAGAATATAATGCTGATATATTAATAACGTGGAATGTACCAAAAGATAATTTTAATATACATCCAGAATTAGATATATTTAACAATATGTTAAAATCCTTTAGGATTCTTGATTACCAATTATTTGTTTAAAAATAAAATGATTATTTAAACTATTTATGAGCTCGAAATATAAAATGTAAACAACAAATGTGTACATAACATTTCAAATATGTACATATTTTATTTTCATATTATATTTTTTTGTGTAATTGGCTTGTAGGCACAATACAATTAAAATTTTTTTGCTCCACGTAAATTTGCTTATTTTGAATAAAATTGCAACTTTTTGTACTTTTATAACAACCTCCATATAATATGGGTGTGTATCTACATAAATAAATAAATAAATAAATAAATATATATATATATATATATATATATATATATATATATGTTTATATAATTATATATTTTTTCTCTTTATATATATTTAATTTTTTCGTTGTTATTTTATCATTATTGTGTTTTTTTTTTTTTTTTTTTTTTTTTTTATTTATTAAACAATTCAAATATTTAAAATATATAAATAAAAAATTTGTCAAAAAAAAAAAAAAAAAAAATATAAAAATATTATTAAAACTAAAATTATTATAATATATATAATTAATAATTTTATTAAAAT
>NC_033658.1:1721730-1724095 GCF_001601855.1 Plasmodium reichenowi | reverse complement strand
TTTTTATTTATTTTTTTTTTTTTTTTATTTTATTTTTATTTTTTTTTTTTTTTTTTTTTTTTTTTATTTATTTATTAAAAAATTAAAATATTTAAAAAATATAAATAAGAAATTCGGCAAAAAAAAAAAAAAAAAAAATGGCACAAATGCATATAAGCATAAATGCATATAATTATATATATATATAAATATATATATATACAACCCTCCTTTTTCCTATATATATATAATATTACACACATATATTTATATTTTATTATGTGCGTATATAATATCTCCTTATATTTATACAAAAATAATATAACATTTAAAAAAATAACGATGAAAAAAAAAAAAAAAAAAAATATATATATATATATATATTTTAAAATATATACATATATGAACATAAAGTTTTTACATAAACATATAAATTATAAATAAGAAAACATTTAATATAATTTACACTATAAAGATTATAATATTTTATTTTTTAACTGATTATATATATATATATATATATATTTTTGATATGTATTATACCCAAAAATTTGATTTGTATAGTGTTGTTAATATAAAATTCTGATAAGTTCAAATTAGGGTCCCCCAAAAAAAAAAAAAAAAAAAAAAAAAAAAAAACATATTTTTTTTTTTTTTTTTTTTGGAAATCTAAAATAATGATGCTGCTTTTTCTTGTTCTTTTACTAACATCTCATAAAACTGATAAATTATTGTTACTGCTAATAATATACCTGTACCACTTCCTAAAGCTCCAAGAAAATCAGCAAGAATTGTTAGAGCTCCAATACACATTCCACCAAAAGCTGCAGCAGTTGGGATGTATCTATTAAATACACGTGTTAAGGATGTAGGTGTATCTCTGAATCCTCTCATTCCAATTTGTTGATCTCTTAATTGTTTTGCTACATCTTTAGCTGAACTTCCTGATACTTCAATCCAAGTTTTCGAAAAAAAAGCACAGGCAATTAATACAAATGATATATATACCAATGTATGGAATGGATCATTTGTGATATCTGCAAAAGAATTAGGTGGTGATATATAATATGCTAAACCTCCAATAGGTATAGATGTACCACTCGATTCTACTTCTTGCCATTGTCCTAATAAATTCACTAAGATACTATTCTTAAATCTTTTATATAAAATCTGAGAAAAGAAGTATAAGTTCGATACCAAAGCTGTTTGTAATATAATGGGTATATTACTAGTATAAAACAATTTTATAGGATAAGTTCCTTGTTGTCCTCTTACGCTCTGATATTTAACAGATAAATCAACTCTAAATCCTTGTAAATATATAACAATCAAAAACACTAATATGGTAGCTAACAAATTAGTAACATTAGGTGCATGTGTTCTATAAAAAGCTTTTTTCAATGCAGATATTTTGTTTGATTCTGTAAATAAACAATAAATTAATGATATTATTGCACCTTCAAATTCTATTCCTTTATCTGTATTTATTGTTGTAGGACTAAAAGATTTCCACATAATTGTTTCACATATATTCGTTGCTATAAATAATGAAATACCAGAACCTAATCCATATCCCTTCTGCAATAATTCATCTAATAATATAACTACAACACCGGCAAAAAATAACTGAAGTATAATTATTATGGCATGTCCAGTACCTATCTCAGATATATTTCCATAAATTCCACTTATCACATATGCTATAGCTTCACCTAAGGTAATCAATAATCCTAATAACTTCTGTGCTCCTTGAAATAATGTACGATCTTCTTTCAAGCTCTGATCAACATCTATAATCTTAGAACCTGCCAATAATTGCATAACCATACCACTAGTAACAATAGGAGATATACCTAATTCCATTAAAGTACCTCTGTTAGAAGCTAATATAACTCTCATCCAATAAAAAGGATCACTAGATTTACTTGTGACGATACCATACAATGGTATTTGACAACATATCAAAAAAACAAACAAAGAAACAGCAGTCCATAATAATTTCTCTTTAAATGGTAACTTTCTATCTGGAGACTGAACCTCTGGTAATAAAAACATAACAGGCTTGATCAAATTCAAAAATCTCACTAAAAAGTTTAAATAAATAAATAAATAAATATTATATGTACATTTTATATATTATATTATACGTTGCTCATTTATTTAGTTATTTATTTTATTTTTTTATTATGCCTTACCCATTTTTTCTTAAATAAATAAATAAATATATATATATTATGTTACTTTATATATTTTTCTTTTTTTTTTTTTTTTTTTTTTTTTTTAGCTATTTTTATAAACCTGAATAAAATATATATATATATATAACAAAAAAATTAAATAATATTATTATAAATAAAATATATATATATTTCTTATATGTTTATTT
>NC_033658.1:1704384-1721384 GCF_001601855.1 Plasmodium reichenowi | reverse complement strand
GAAATATATATTATAATACAAGTATATATATATATATATATAATTTTTTTTTTTTTTTTTGGGGAAATTAATTAAAGTAAAATTATTGAGTTAAAAAAAAATATATTATAATATATATATATAATTATTAATATATTATAATGATATACCAATTACATATTTCATTATTATATTAAATTTATCTTAATATATACAATGCTTATTATTATAATATATTTATATATAATATGTATATTTTATATATATATTATATATATTTAAATTTTTTTTTTTTTAATATACAATTATTATATATTTTATATAATAATCATATAGTATTATATATATATATTAAATACCATTATTTGGAATTTACCTGAACAACTGTGCATTATATTATATATATATATATATACATAATATATAATGAATATTACATATATAATATTATAACAATAAAAATTTAATTAAAATAAAACTTCGACTTTTGAAATAATGTTTACGTATCATTATTGTGTTATCATTTAAATATATATATATATATATATATATATATATATATATATATTTATTATTACATAAGGTTTTAGAATATTATAAAAATATTAATATAATATTATATAATTATATATATATGATATTATTATATACTTTTTAATGGCACATAAGAAGGTATTAATATTATATATATTTTTTATTGTACGATATTATTATTATATATATTATATATGAATATATATATTATATATATAATTGATATATAATAATATAATTTTTTAATATATTTATTATTTATATTTTGTGCTTAAACAACAGATTTGTTACTATCCTTAATGTATATTAATTATATACTTATATATATAATATATATAATATGAAATATATATTTGGGTTTTTTATTTTTTTTTTATTACCTTATTTGAAAATTTTATTTCTCACATAATATGTAATAATATATTATATTAAATTACCTTTTATAAATTTATATATAAGAATATTATATGTAAATATATATATATATATATATATATTTATATATTAATATGGTTAAAAAATATTTATTTTTAAAATATATTTATTAAAAATATATATAATATTTGTGTTTTAATAATTAAATAAAATACCTAATTGTTTACATTATATGAATATATTATTAAGAACAATAATATATATATATATATATATATATATATTTTTGCTTTTTCAAATTTTGTTCCTTTTAAAATTATTACTTATTTTTTATTTTTTCACTAATATATATAGGATTAATAAAATAATACCATATATCTGTTCAGCATATATGCATATAATAATATATAAAATAACCTAATATTTGACAAGTTGGTTGTTGAATAAATACATACATACATATGCATGTATGTATTTTATTAGAAATGATTTATAAAAAAATATAAATAACATGTCTCTTAAATTTCCCTCTGTGTTATTCAATGAATTAATTTTTTTTTTTAAATAATATAAGTTCATAAACCAAATAAATGGTATATTGTTAGGTAATTATTCTTGTTAATCTAAAAATCTTACACTTTTCTTTCTCTTATTTTATGGTAGTTCCTTTTTTAATATCAAAAAAAAAAAAAAAAAAAAAAAAAAAAGACAATTAATGTATGTGTATATTAATTACAATGCCTTTATTTCTTAAATGATTATTAATAAATAAATAAATAAATAAATAAATATATATTTTGCTTGTTATCCTTAATAATACAATACAACAACAATAAATTATGGTAAAAAAAACAACACTAAAAGAATATATATATATATATATATATATATTTTTTTTTTTTATTTTTAAAAATATTATAACATATAGTAATGTATATATATGCATTTATTTATTTTTTTCTATGTTTATACAAATAATAGAAACAAAGAACATGCAAACATATACCTATATATATACCCCATTATTTTAATATAAAAATAATAATATTGAAATACTATTAATTTAAAAAAAATTGGTAATTGGGTTGTTCATTCATATAAGTAAATACATATATCCTTCTCTTCTTTGCATCATTATATTATAGTTACTTATATTTTAGTACTATGTAATGGAGCATAAAGTACATATAATTGTATTTTTATTAATATATTTTTTTTTATTTTTTATTTCCCCTTTAACACTACATATAGTGTAAAAATATATGCATGTGTGCATATTTATTCTTCAATTTTTTTTTTTTTAAATATTTACAATATTTTTACAACACTATATTGGGAATACTTATAAATAAATAAAAAAAAAAAAATATATATATATTTATATTTTTTTATATTTCTTATTTTATAATTTTATTCTTTAAAAAATATAAAATATATATTTATGCTAACATTCTCATGATATATATATATATATATTATACCAATAGAACAAAAAAATAAAGATCTTCAAGAATATATTCATAATGAGCTTAATTTCAAACGATATGAAGGACGAAATAGAAGAAGGAGATGAAAAAAAGGAAAATTTTCAAAATAGACAAAGGGAGATTGAAACAAGTGAATATAAAACAAATCATGAAAACAACAACAATATGGATGAGATAAGAAAAGATAATAATATATCAAATAATATAAATGAAAATTTAAAAAGGGACAATTCTAGTGATTATAATGTTAAAGAAAATATACCTATGGTACATAAGGATAGTATTATAAAAGAGGATATATCATCAAAAAATGATTTAATTCTAGATGATAAAAATAATTTTGTAAAAAACATGATTACACCTGAAATACAAAATGAACAAATGATAGATAAAGACATGTTAAATAATATAAAGTTGTATAGCAAAAAATTTGAAGAAAAAAGGAAAAAAGATATACTGAATAGTTATAATGAATATTATAATAATAATAATAATAAAGGTACAAATAAAAAAGACTATTCGTCATATTTAGATAATAACAAAAAAGTACTGAAAGAAAAATTAAAACCTGATATACGTGATATATTTTATAAATCTCAAGAAAAAGAAATCTTTGAATATATCCCAGATAGTAGTAATTATTATGTATGCCATAATGAACCCAAAGAATTATATAAAGATATAGTAAATCTGAACAAAAATATTTTGGATAATATAAATATTAATATATATTCATCACCATTAGATACTTATTTATCAAATATGATGACTGAGTACAGTGAAAAAGAACATGAACATATCTTAAAAGAACAAAATTCAAGTATTATACTTAATGATGAAGAAAAGATAAAAAAATACAAACAAGAAGATATAGAAATCAAGGAATTAATAGACATTAGTACATATAACGAACCAAAACATTCTTATGAATTTTATAAAAATAAAATTTTAAAAATTTATGATAACGGAGTACAAGTTGAAATTCAACCAGATAAATTAAAATATAATAATTCTACTTATTATGAATATAATCAAGGAATGAAAAGTTTTCTTGAAGATCCTCTATGTTATTTACAAAAATTAAAATGTGAAGTAGATGATATATCATCATATATAATAGAAATAGGAAATATTCATACTACAAAGGAAGCGCTGAACAATGAAGGTAACAACAACAACAACAACAATAATAATAATAATAATAATAATATATTAAATGATGAAGAAATTAAAGAAAATGATAAACTCATAAAACATATATTACATGATAGGGAACCCCAAGAAGTTTTAGTAGAATTACTATCATTAAAAAAAGATATAACAAATATATTAAATGATGAATCATTAAAAAAATATTTTCAACATGAATATAACAACAAAGAAATATACAATGAAGGAAATGAAAAGTGTGATACATACGATAAGAATCATATGAACCATCCAGTAAATATAAATAGTAATAATGCTGATATACATACACTATTTGAAACCCTACAAAATTGTGACGACTTATTTTCTAATAATACAAATATACAATCTTGTAGTGAAAATCAAATCGATAATATAAAAAGCGTGCAAAAGTTTGATATATATACAATAAAAAATAAAAAAGAAGAAAGACATATTCATGTTACAGATTTGTTAAATATGGAGAAAAAAATTACTAGAATTGAAAAAGTTCTAGGAATTGATAAAATGTCCATGTTACCATATGATGATCTTAATCATGCAATTCTAGACATATATAATAAATTATCATTATTAGATAATAACAAATTAGAGAATGTCAAAAAAAAGGTACAAATTCTTCAATCCGAATTTCTAAATTTAAAAAAATATAAAAAGGAGCTATTAAATATATCTAAAGAAAGAGGAAATTATGAAGAAACGATAGATGAACTTTTTAAAATTCTAGATATATGGAAAAAAACACATCATATCATACCAAATGTATTATCAAGATTATATCAACTCAAAAAGATACACGATAATGCTGATTCATTTTCTTCCAGAATTAACGGTAAAATGATATATATATATATAAACATGTATGTATGTATGTATATTTTATATGTTTACAATACATAATGCTATATTTGTTTATCAACACACAATGATGTTTTTATTTATACACATATAAGCACTATTAATTATTACATTTAATTATATACGTTTTTCCTTATATTAGATTTAGAAAATGAACAAATAAAGTTATGCGACACATTAAATATAGCAGAATCAAATATCAAATTAATTAATTCTAAAATGGATGAAAGTATAGAATTATTGAAAAATACATTAACGAAAATAGAATGTCAAAACAGTACTTATAATAAATAAAAAAAAAAGTATATATATATATATATATAATATATTATTATATTTTTTATTAATTTATATGTTTTTTTTTTTTTTTTTTTTTTTCTTTTTTTTATTTTGGAATTAAAAGTATGTTCATAAAAGGATTATTTTTTCACTGTTTGGTATTTTATATTATATAAAAGTATATGTGAATATACATATATATATATATATATATATTATTTTATTTTATTTATTTTATAATTACACGTCAAAAAAAAAAAAAAAAAAAAATTAATTAGTTCAAACTTTATTTTTTCCTTTGGTTCATTTATTCCTATTTTGTTCATACAAATATATTAACACATTTTTTTCTAATAATTTTGAGAAATAAAATGTAAATATGTATATGTTAATTATTGTATAAATCATATTATTCATAAAAAAATAAAAGGGAAAATCAAAATGAAAAAAATCTTATAAATATAAATATATATATATATATATTACGTGTTTTTTTTTTTTTTTTTTTTTTTTTCTTTTTTTTTCTTTTTATATGGAAGAACTCATAAGACAAATATATTGGCTAGAACAAAAAAAGGAAAAATAAAATAATTAAAAAGAATAAAATAAAATGAAATATATAAGTACATATATAATGTTGCCATTATTTATACTAAATAAAAATATGCTTAATACACGTAATATGATATAATATACAGTTTTTAATTTATTTTATATTTGTTTTTTTGTTTTTTTCATTTGGATGATATTAATTGTTTTTTTTAGTTTTTTTTTTTTATTTAAAATTGTATTGTTATAAATACACATATTAAGAATTGAAATATATGTATATTTATGTTTTTATACATTAATATATATTCATATATATAATTATATATATATAATTATATATGTTTAGATGCTTTGTTAATTCGTAATTTTCTTGATATTTTCAAAACATAATGGAAGATATATTAGATAACATCGATATAAAGAATTCTTTACAGAAACAAATAAATGAAGTTATGGATGAAAATGAAAAACAATATAATGAGATAAAAGCATACATAGAAAATGAAAAAAGTAAAAAAATAAAATAAAATAAAATAAAATAGCATATATATATATATATATATATATATATATATATATATATATATATATTTATATATATATAATATGTTTAAGCATATAATAGTATATTCTTATAATTCATATATTAGATACATCATTATGTACATATATGTCTTTACTTCTTTTTCCTTTGTTAAAAGAGCAAATAGAAATTATGAAGAATAAAACTAAAGAAAAAAAGATATCAATAAATCGATTAAATCATGGTATGAAACAAAATTTATGTGGCGAACATATATATATGTATATATTTATGCATATAATAAAAATTAAAAAATATTCCACACATTAATATATATATATATATATATATATATATATTTATTTATATATTGATAAATTTAGAGATTGAGGCTAACACTGTATTGGTCACAGAATTGAAGGAAAGTGTGATGGTAATATATGAACAAACATAAATATATATTTATTTCTATAAACATATTCATATATATATTATATTTACATGTAGGAGGAGGAAAAAAAATTAGAGGAATATCCCAAATTAATTTCTGAGATTAATAATAAATTAAATTTAATTTTAAAAAATTTTGATTCGTCCAAATTGGGTACATACCATATATATATATATATATATATATTTATTTATTTATTTATTTATTTGTTTCTTTATTTTATTATTTTTTTTTTTTTAGAATATAATACAGTTAAATTACATAAGGATTATATTCAAGGAGAATGGAAGAAAAAACTAGAAACCTTGTATAAGCTTTTAGGGTTTGAAATAATATTAGAAGGTGAGGATTTATAAATTATGTACATATATATATATATATATATATATATATATTTATTTATTTATTTATTATTTAAAAATTCAGATGATAAAATAGTTATAGAGTTTTCAAATATTCAAGATTCTGAACCACAAAAGAAATATCGAGCAACTCTTGTTTTGAAAAATGGGATATATGAAGGTAACACATATGAAAATCTTTTGTTCTTTTGTTATATGACATATATATATAATTAAAATTATGTTAATATATATATATATATATATATATATTTTTATATAGTAATTGAAACGAACCCACGTATTAATAAATTTGAAGATTTTGTCGACAGTTTAAATAAAGGATTACCCTTCACTACTTTTTGTTGTCTACTAAGACGATCATTTAAAGAATTAAAATAAATATAATTTGTTTAATATATATATATATATATATATATATATATATATTTATTTATTTAATTATTTATTCAATTTTTTCTACTTTGTTTCATAAGTCTTAATTTTTTTTTTTTTTTTTATCAATTTATTAAAAGAACAACCGACTTTGTAATAATACATGTCACATATATGCATATACATATATAGATGTGTATATATTTTTAAATATAAATTTTTTTTTAATAATTTTAAAGATATTCAAATGGTAGAAAGACGTTAAATTGTTTTTGTTATTATATGTATAAAAAAATAAAATAAATTCATAATTAGGATCAGAATTTGAATTAAGATAAAAAAAAAAATAATATCATTAAAAATAAGATAAAATTATATAAAAACTGATATTATATCATATCCACTTAGAATATATATATGTATTTATGTATTAAGTCTTTTCTTTTTTTTAATTAACATATATCAAGGTAAATAAATAAATATATAGATATATATATATATATATATATATATATATATATACATATAATTACCATTTGCATATATTTTTTATAGATTGGTTGGGTGCATATAATTCGGAGTTTCATTAAATGAGCTTGTCATATGTAATCCATATGAGGGTGCCATAAATGAATGTATATAATTTGAATCTTCATAGGTTACGAAAAGATGATTTGGTGTATCTACAAATTTATAGATAGAATCATATATTAAGTGTTCATAAAAATTTTTATTTGCATCATAATTAATGTGAAATTTTCTATTTTTTGTTAAATCGTCATAATAATGAAACAAGGATTTAAATTGTCTTTTATTACACCATCTCCATATATTTAAATATGATGTAGGCAGATTATAAAATTGTTTTTTATTTTTATCTTTTGTAATATTATAAATAAATGATTCATCAGATATAATTTTACTTTTGACAAATAATGAAGTATCATTTATTTGTTCCATATTATTATATTTATTTTTATATTGAATATTATTTTTTTTAATATTTCCAACATTACATGGTGGACATAATATAATATTATCATGATATGCGCTATATTTTTTATTCATACAATAATATTTAGAATTATAATTAGATTTCATATTAAATAAATATTTTAACTTTTCATTTTCTTTTGTATACATGGTTTCTATTATTATATTATCGTTATATAAACAGGTAGATGGATATTTATATCTTAAATCAAATATAAACATTGAATTATTTGAATTTAATGATGTTAATGTTATTCCTGTTAAATCTATATCACAAAAAAAATTCGTAGTCTTATAATATTTTTTTGAATTTTCATAATCTATTAAGTTATAATTAACATAACATACATAATCCCCTAACCTTCTGTCATCAATTAATATATTTTTTTTACTTAAAACTATATTTGTATTATCATCATAACAGCACATTTTTTGAAAATCATCACTAATACTTTTGGAACTCTCAATACATTCTTTTTCTAAGTCTATTCTTTGGCATATTGTTTTGTTTAAACCAACGGTACATTTATTTCTTCCATTTTGTATGATACTTTTTATGACACATTCGTCTTTTTTTAGGTCTACGTTTATTTTATTTAAGGGCTGATCTTCTTTATCTGAAATGTACAATATAAAAAGGAATAATATAACGAATGGATAATATCATACATAAGTTATATGAAAAATTAATAATATGACACATCAATATATAAATATGTATAAAAAAAAAAAAAAAAAAAAAAAAAAAAAAAACATATATATTGTTATATTAAAAATTTTTTTTTTTATTACCTTCAAGGGATACATGATACAATGATTTCATGTCGACGATCAAAAATTTATCTTCACCGAGACATATTCCATCCTTTAGAGTCAAATCCTTTTTATCATTAATATACAATTTTGATTTGTATAAAGGTGTCGGAAGAACAGAATCAATATTATTAATTTTCCACATGTTAACATATCCTTCTTTATCTAATGTTATGAATGATGAAAATGATGGATATAAATGACTATATCTGTTTTCAATAATTTTTATAACACCACCACTATAATATTCAGTACTATTATCATTATTATTATCATTATTATTATCATTATTATTATCATTATTATTATCATTATTATTATCATTATTATTATTATTACTATTACTATCATTTTGTAAATTATCCTCTTTTGTATTATTATTTCTTGATTTTTCTTTTTTATGACAAAAATATGCTTCATGTATATAATTACTTTTAATATTCCATCTCCTTTGTATATATTTCTTCAATTTAACTTTGAATTCAAGGGACGAAACTTTATTAGCATAAGGAGATATATTATCAAAAGAGATGTTATTATGCTTTCTATTATATTTAAATCTTTGTTGTAATATACAGAATTGTACCTTTTCCCTATTATATTTACTTAAATATAATCTTATATATTCATAAAGACTAAATAGATATCTCATATTCAGAATATTATTCGTAAAAAATACTTCTGATATATCTGAACATTTTATTATATCATAATTAGTACTTTTCTTTATATTACCAATAATATTCTTATTACACAATTGATTATTTTTATTATCAGGATTTTGTTTTTGTTCTTCATTTTTATTATTCATATTATGAACTATGGTGTCATTAAATACATTATTTTTTTCCTTTTTTAATTCATGTGATAAAATCATATTAAATTTTTTTTCATCGTTAAATAACTCTTCTTTCTGCTCATAAAAACTACTTCGATCCCTCCTTTGGTTATTTATATTCTTTAAAATATTAAATTGATATTCTTTATTTTTCCTCATAAATTTAATGATATCTGAAATCTTTTGTTTATATGGATTGATATGTACGTTAATACAAAAGGTGTGATTAAAAATATTATATGATGATTTACATAATGGCATTAATTTAAAAAGTTCGTTAAAGTTTAAATATTCACTTAATAAAAGAAAATATAAAAAATTATTCATTATACAAATAAGTGGATTTTTCATATTATTATTTAAATCACTTATACTACCTAATTTTCTTTTTCTTATATTCCTATACATAACTGAATTTAATGAAGCATACATACGAAAACTTATTTTATTCCAATTAATAAAATAATTTGTGTAATTATATTTATTATATGGAACTGTAAAATATATAAAGGAATTCTTATCAAATAATGATTCCATAATATAATTAGTTCTATATCCTTCATTCATAGAATAATATAAGTTGTCCTCATCGGACAAGCAATTTAACGAGCTTGAATTATCATCCTTATGATATTTAGAACTCTTTTTATTAATCTTACTTGTATTGTTTTTATTATTGTTGTAGTTGTAATTGTTAAAGTGCTCTTCATCATCGTCATCATCTTCATCGTCATCATCTTCATCGTCATCATCGTCATCGTCATCGTCATCGTCATCATCATCATCGTCATCATCGTCATCATCATCATCGTCATCCTCATCCTCCTCCTCTTCTTCACCCGATGTTAATAGAACATCCTTCTTTATGTCATACATTTTGTTGATATCCCCTCTCTCTATATTTCCCAATTCTCTTTTATTAATTAAATTATTTGAAAAAGATTTCTTATTTTCATTTGGAAAATAAGATAGCTTATTAAAATCGTTCACCTTATTATTAACATCCAGACTAAAATCGTCTTTTTTTTTCACGTTTTTATCTACTTGTACATCTTCCATTTTTATGTCTCACGTAGTAATAAATAAAAATAAAATAAAATAAAATAAAATAAAAACAAAATATATAATAAAAAAATATATTATATGTATATATTATATTTACACAATGATATTATATATTTTATAACAATATGGAAAGGGAAAAAAAAGAAAAAAAAAGAAAAAAAAAAAAAAAAAAAGAAATGTAAAATATAAATATATAATATTTCTTCAAATTGAAAGACTATTATATTGGGAAATAATACGTCAAAATTGTAGATAAACAAAGTAGTACATATATATATTTATATATAATATTTATATTAAATAATATCTTCTGTCATGCAAAAAATATATACATACATATATATGTATGTATTAATTTTTTATTAGCCAACATATTTTTACACTTAATATATAAAATAAAAAAAAAAAATTTCAATATATATATTTATTTATTTATATGGGGAAAAAATAAAAAACAATAACATACATATCACAATTATATATTTACATAATTTTCTAATATATAATAAATTATATACATGACGTTCATAATATTTTTGAACCTTATAAAAAAAAATAATAATAATATAATATAATATATTAGTTATACCATATTATTCTTGAATAATACATGATATAATAATAAACATTCTTTTTATTGATGAATATAAATTATCATAAGATTAAAAATAAAATTATATAGAAGAAAACTTATACGTCATAATCAAAATAAAAAAACATGGGCGCATATTATATATATTATATATATATATATAATATGGTATATTTTTGATTTATTAATTTATTGTTATATTTTATTATTATTTTATTTTTATGAAATAATATATATATAAAATAATGAAAATGGGCGCATAATAATAAATAAAGAAAATATATATAAATACATACATATAATAAATATAATAAAATATGTTAATGTAGTATTTATGACCTTTTATTTTTCATATATATATATAATATATATATATTAATATATAGCATAAAATAATATATACGTATCACAATATTTATTGAACACATTCATTCGAAATATAAAAAAAAATATTAAGAAAAAGAATAAAATTAATATATATATATATATATATATATATATATATATATATATATATATATATATATAATATATATATAATTAAAAGAAAATGTAATAATAAAAAAAAAAATAATAAATAAAATAAAAATAAAAAGGAGGAGAATTTTAAATGTACTGCAATTTATAAGGTATATATACCTTTCCTTTTTCTTTTTCTTTTTCTTGAAGTCACACGATACACCAAATGAATAAAATTTTATGTTTTATTTATTCTCCTGCTCATTGAAATGATAAATAAGTTTTATATGTGAAAAAAGGATAACATATAATATATATATATAATATGTATATATTTTTTATTTATTAAATTTAATATATGTTATATTATAAAAAAAAAAAAAAAAAACTATATGTGCGAAATAAAAAATTGTTACTTTTATATAATATAATATAATCTTATATATTTTATTATCATCTTTATTTTTAGCGCACACGTAAAATAATAATAATAATAGTAGATGTAAGAAAATACGTAAAATTAAATATATTCAAATACATTGGATATGACTTTTATAAAAACTTCATATTTAAATCATAATATAAAAGCAAAAAAAAAGAAAATGGGGAACGTATAGATCCATGTATTATATACTAATATATTAATATATATATATATATTTGTTTTGTTTTATTTTTTTGAGGTTTTATTAATTGCTACACAAAAAAAAAAAATATTTTATATTATATAAAAAATGTTATTGGAAAATAACATACAGTTATGTTTTTATAATATATTCAATAATATATTATCGGTGATGATAAATATATTATATTTATTTATGATTGGCTCAAAGTTTTCGTATTTATGATTAAATCAATTATAAAATGATAAATAAATGAATTGATAAATATATGCACATATTTATCTATTTAATATTTTTATAATTTACCAGATCTTTATATTAAATTAATTATTATATTAACACATTTTTCATATCAACCTGTTTACATATATATATATATATATATATATATATATAATATTTTTACTTAATTAATATAATGGGAAAGCATATACGAATTTTAAAAAATCAATACCTACAATTTATGTCGAAGAGATGTATTCAAAACAAGGCGGCTTTTAACATATGCGGTAAAATTAACGTAGAAAACCCTATTGTAGAGTTAGATGGAGATGAAATGACTAGAATAATTTGGAAAGATATAAAAGAAAAATTAATCTTACCATATGTTAACTTAAAGATAAAATATTTTGATTTATCTATTGAAAATCGAGATAAGACTAATGATCAAGTTACCATAGAAGCTGCTGAAGAAATAAAAAAAACTTCAGTAGGTATAAAATGTGCAACTATAACACCTGATGCTGCAAGAGTTAAAGAATTTAATTTAAAGGAAATGTGGAAAAGTCCAAACGGTACTATAAGAAATATATTAGATGGTACTGTTTTTAGAACACCTATACTTATTAAAAATATACCTAAACTAGTACCTAATTGGAAGAAACCAATTGTTATAGGAAGACATGCATATGCTGATCAATATAAACAGAAATCTTTAAAAATCGAAAAAAGTGGGAAATTTGAAATTGTATTTACTCCAGATGATAATTCACAAGTACTTAGAGAAACTGTTTTTCATTTTAAATCTCCTGGTGTATGTTTAGGTATGTATAATACAGAAGAATCTATACGAAATTTTGCATTGTCTTGTTTTCAATATGCTTTAGATCTTAAAATGCCAGTTTATATGAGTACTAAAAGTACTATACTAAAAATATATGATGGTTTATTTAAAGATATTTTTGATGAAATTTATGAAAAACAATTTAAAAAATCTTTTGAACAACATAATTTATGGTATGAACATAAACTAATTGATGATATGGTTGCTCAAGTATTAAAATCAGAAGGTGGATTTTTATGGGCATGTAAAAATTATGATGGTGATATTCAATCTGATGCTGTTGCTCAAGGTTATGGAAGTTTAGGATTAATGTCATCTGTGTTATTATGTCCAGACGGTGTTACGTGTGTTTCAGAAGCTGCCCATGGTACCGTCACTAGACATTATAGAGCTTATCAAAAGGGAGAAAAAACATCAACAAATCCTATAGCCTCTATTTTTGCATGGACCAAAGGATTAGAACATAGAGCAAAATTAGATAAAAATGATGATTTAAAACAATTTTGTTATGCTTTAGAAAAGGCATGTATCGAAACGGTAGAAGATGGATTGATGTCTAAAGATCTAGCAGGATGTATTAAAGGTATTAAAAATGTTACTGAGAAGGATTATATCTTTACTCATGATTTAATCAATGCTATTAATGAAAAACTAAAATTAAAGATACTTCAAAATCAATCCAAAAATGATCCACAAGCTACTTCATATAAATTGAAAAACGATAACTGGAATTTTTATGCTCCCCAAGAACATTCAACATAAAATAAAAAAAAATTTATATTTTGTTTAAATGAAATATATACATATATATCGTTTTATTTATTTATATTCTAAATAATTATATTTTTCAGTTTTTATTATATTTAAGTTTTATACTATATTTTTTTTTATATTATGGCTACATATTTGCATCATTATGAAAAAATATATGACTAAACTGTTATAACATAATAAAAGTAATTATGTTAAGAAGTATAAATAAATAAATAAATAAATATATATATATATATATATATATATATATATATATATATATATATGTGTTCACAATGACCACATTTTATGTATAAATCGTAATATATTTATTTTTAAAGAAAACTACTGTATCGAGTTCAAAGTAATACATCTATAATTATATATATATATATATAAGTATTATAATCATCATAATAAAATGTATACTATTGTCAAAAAAAAAGGAAAAATATATATATATATATATATATGTGTGTGTGTATGTTCTGTTCTTGTGTTATTTATAGATGCTTTTCATATTTTTATTATATATACTTATATTTGATTATGTTTATTATTGCCTTATTATATTATATATATTTTAATCTATTTTGTAAAAAAAGAAAAAAATATTTATATCAATACTGTATTATCCTTAACATAGTTGCTAAATTGAGGCAATACAATTTTCCCATTTTCATCCTTTGGAAAATTTTCCATTTGATAATACACTTGTTCGTTTTTTCTCGGATGAACTTGCATATATTCTATTTTGTTATTATTTATTGTTGGCTCCAACCAGTTGTCTACTACATCCCACATTTTTGAAAAGACTGTGCGGTTTTCATCAAAACCTTCGAAAAAGGAAATACAATCTTTGTGTTTTTTTTCTAATAATATATTTCCATATTTGGCTCTACACACCTCACAATGTATATCAATGTCTTCTATAGGAGGCATGGAAGAATCATAATAAATTTCTTTTGTATTTAAATCACTTTTTAATTTCTGAAAAGCTAATTTTAATACTTTATATATATATCTTAAAATAAGTTTTATATAATTTATGATTCTCTTAGAAATTGCGTCACATTTGGCTTCTACCATTTTGGGAATAGTGTAATTTAGTTGGTAAGGATTCTAGAAAGAAAGAAAAAGTAATGAATAAATATATAAATAAATAAATAAATAAATAACATATATACATACATGTATATATATATATATATATATATATATATATATATATATATATATACATATTAATGTTCAACAAAGGAGCTTATATGTTCATACCTTGTTTAAAGGGCTTACATGATTCATAATGTTACATACATTATTGTTGCGATTGGATTCCTGTACACATAGAGGAATACGTAAATGAGAATTGTTGTTATTCAACATTTGTTGACTTAAAGGATAATTTAATTCATCAAAAGAATAAGTATAAGACATGGTATTTGCCTTATCAGGTGCGTATATATTATTATATTGGACACTATTACTTGTAGGCATAGAATAATTATAATCACCTATATTACTTCCATGAACTGAAGAATTAGGTAATACTCCATAAGGACTAAATTCTTTGTAACAAGAACCATTTAATGAAATTGACTTTTTATTAGCCTCTTTACGTTTTCTATCAACCCTACGTATAAACACTTTTGGATTCTGTGTTTTACATATAAGGGTATTTCCAGTACATCCATATCTCATTGAATAATTACTATTACTACCATATTCACGAGGGTCTATACTTGAATATGTATAGTACTCCTTTACATTTGGTTGAGTTATAGAAAAACTTTCAGAAGAATAACCATCAGCTCCAAATGGTCTAGTTGCACTTTCAGCATGTGTTTCGCTAGTTTCATCAAAAATTTTCTCTATTTTCTCCATTTTCTCCATAATATCAAAAAAATAAAGAAATAATATGAAGGTATTTATGTATATGTATACAAATTTTTTAAAACTACTTTTTTTTCCTATATCTCGAATATAATGTAAATTTATTCGGTACACATATAAATAATATTTTAGTGAAATCTATTTTAAAAAAATGTATAAATTCTTTTACATATAGATGTCTTATTACTAAAATATAAAAATTTTTTAATATTTACATAAAAAATATATTGATCGGATAAAATGTACAAATATATATATATATATAATATGTTCTTAAATAGAAAAAAATTTACTCGTAAATATGCCTTTGGTTCAATAGAAATATATAATACTATAAAAAATGAATAATATCCCTTTTTTATTTTATGTTTTTATTAATTTTTTTTTTAATTTTATTATACGTATAATTCTGTAAAATATTATATATGTGTATGTAAAAGATATAACATATAATTAATGTAAATAAAAATGGAAAATTAAAACTTATATCATAAGGTTGTCACTATATATATATATATATATATATATATATATATATATTTATATATTTACTTAAAATTTATGAGTGATTTAAAAAAAAAAAAAAAAAAAAAATGAAATATATATGTATATATGTATATTCATTTAAATTTCATTTCTCTTCTTTTTTTTTTACTTCCAGTATCACATAATAAATACTCAACATATGTAATATGTATACAACAACAACGAAAATAATAATAATATATTTGTTATTAAATTATATTAACTAACTAAAAATGATTTATCAAAAATTAGGTGAACCGTTCAGGTAAAATATAATAAAAAAAATAAAAAAAATTATTTAGCCATAAATAAAAAAAAAAAAAAAAAAAAAAAAAAAAAAATTATAAAATAAAAAAAAAAAAAAGATAAAAAAAATATATAAATATAAAAAATTTTTTTTAATATATATTATAAAAA
>NC_033658.1:1694301-1703984 GCF_001601855.1 Plasmodium reichenowi | reverse complement strand
AAAAAAAAAAAAAAAAAAAAAAAAAAAAAAAAAAAATTATAAATGGAAAAATATATAGTGATGTAATATATATATGTATATAATAGATGTCTTTTAATACATATTATAACAAAACATATAATATTATATTAAAAAATATATATAATTATCTGTCGGGCCACAAAAAAATATATTAGTGTATACAATTGTTAATCTATGAATTTTATTTTTTTTTGCAAATAATTGTTAGTAAAAAAGTATACCTCAAAATTCAAAAAAAAAAGTGCATATTCAATATATATTATGAATAAATTGTATAATACAAATATTATATATATATATATATATATATATATATATATATATATAACAATAATAATAATATTTTACATATTTTTCTTAATACATATTCTCCACATTTCATAAGATTAATATTAAAAAATATTTTTATATTTTAATCTTTGTTTCAACATATTTTCTGAATATTTTTTTCTTGTGTGCGTATCTGTGTGCGGCAACTTTGTTTTGTAATTGCAGGTGTAATGAAATAAAAATATAATATATATATGAATATATTCAGATATTTTATTTATTATATGGTAAACATAAATATTTTAAATATAATAATGTATGTCATATAACATGTATTATATATAAGTGTATAGATTATATAAATATATATATATTATATATATATAATAACATATTTTATTATGTAAATGTGTAATTCTTATAAATTATCACTTATAGATATGAATTTTTATTTTCCAACATCTTATGAGGACATTTAGAAGAAAGTTGGAAAATATAAAAAGCTCATTATATATATATATATATATAATAACATATTTTATTATTTAAATGTATAATTCTTATAAATTATCACTTATAGATATGAATTTTTATTTTCCAACATCTTATGAGGCCATTTAGAAAAAAGTTGGATAATATAAAATGCTGATATGTATATTATATAAATATATATTTAAAATCTTTATCGTTTTAGAAAAAATATAACATATTATTAAAAGTAGGAAATAATTTATATGATTTAAATAAATGTTAATTTATATTTTTTAATTAGAAACAATAAAAAAAAAAAATAAATAAATAAAATAAAATAATAAATAAATATGTACATATCTACATATGCACATATATATAGAAATACACAAAAATTAAAATAGTAAAAATTATATATAATACTTAATATATATTTTTATTTTTTTGTATAAATAAATATATTAAAACAAATTCACTATAAAAAAAAAAAAAAAAAAAAAAAGCTACAAAATAAAGAACATAATAAAATATTATAAACACATAAAACATGTGTGCAAAATGAAAAATGCTACATAAAAAAAATAAATAAATAAATAAATAAAATAAAATATAAATATATTAAATATGGTATATATAAAATAAATAATATATTTATAAAAATAAAATAAGAAAAAATTAAAACATATAATTTTCTATTGTGTAAACAAATTTTAACATTTATCATCATGATATAGAAAATTGTTTTGGCTACTTCCTGGTTTGGCATCAGCATGTGTATAATTATCAATAGGTAATTTTTTTTCTTTTGCAGATGATAACATTGATATGATAGATAAAATTAATCCAGAAATAGAGAGGCTTGGATTATAATCATCACCTAATACACTTAAACAAATATCTCCATTAGAATATACATGTGTATGTTTAGGGGGTTTTTGTAAAAAATATACAATAGGTGGCTTTAAAGGATAATTATCCGGAAAAATTATTTTAATTTTATAAACTTCGTTAGCATATATAGTATTCTCTAAACCTACATATTGTACAATCCATATTCTAATATTACTTGGATGTACATCAATAGTACAATTAATTGGTGGATTCTTTAAAAAATTATTTAACTCTTTTTGAATTCTATAATTTGCATTTCCTAAATTATATTTTGTTTTTATATGTTTTTCTACAGTTCTTGAAGGCTTCAATTCTTTACCCTGCAAATTTTTATTCTCCTCTATTTTAGAATAAAAAAATTTACGTCTTCTTTTCTTATTATCAATAAATAAATATGTTTTATTTTTTCTATTAAAGTTATTAAAATTATGTTCATAAATGCTATTATTCTTCCTTTTCATATTATTATATGTGTCTATTATAAAATAATTATATTTATTATTCTTAATATTTGAAACATTTTTTACTTTATAATTTGGAATATTATAGTAAGAATTTTTTTTTGGTAAGTTCCCTACTACGTTATTTATGACAATGAAAAAATAATATCCTATTAAAATGTTAAACAATATTATTGGTCTCATTATGTTGAACATTTAAGTGTATTCACAATATAAGGGATAAAAAAAAAAATAATAATAATAAATAAACTCCAAAATGATATATAAATAAATATATATATAAATATATATATATATATATAAAATTATTACAACACAACTCGGATAAGAGAAAAAAAAAAAAAGAAAATTCCTTCACATCAAAGTATTATTGTGAAAAAAAAATTTTCTTATTTAATCTGTTCAAACATTTTTGCTAACAAATTATTTTTTCTTTTTTTTAAATTTAATAAAACTTAATTCATCTTTATTTTATCATTATGACATTTTATAATTTAAAAATGTTTTGTTAATTTTTATTATCTTTCACAAAAAAAAAAAAAATTAGAATATATAAAACCAAAATGGTAATGTTCAAAAGGTTTACTTGAATTAAATTATTCTATCAGTAGGAGAATATTTTTAATTCCGTTAATCTTTTAATTTCTTAATTTTGGTTAATTTTAAATTAGTGTATTTAATACTTTATAATATTTTATCTCATTATTTTTATCATTAGTTTATATATACACTTTTGAAAAATAATAATGTATTTCAATATTTAATATATGAACAATATTATTTAATATATATAATATAATATATATATAATTATTTATACATATATATGCTATATATGAAAAACAAAAAAAAAATAAAATAAAATAAAATAAAATTCGATGGAGGATGCTAAAAACCATGTATATTATATTATATATATATATATATATATATATACATATATATTTTTCCAAAGTTATATTACACTAATACATTCGAAAAGTATGTGCCTAGTTATATATAACTTATTTTATATCTTTCTTTTTATCTAAAAAGAAAGTATAAACATATATCTTTTAATAAAAAAATAAGTATCCTTTCAAAATAATGTACATTTTTACATTTCAAGAGAACAATAGAAGAAAATAATTTTATATTATAAAAAAAGAGAGAGAAAAAAAAAAAAAAAATTAAAATAGTATATAATATATATAATAAAATAGTACCAAAAATTTTAATCACTAATACTAATATATAAGTATACAAAAAATATATATACTTATATATTAAATATTTTTTAAGATTAAAGTTTTATACTTCATTATTATATTATAATATTATTTCATTTTATTTTTTTGAGACAGCCATTTAAATTTCTCATTCCTTGGTAATCCTTATAAACATTTTTTTTTTAAATATATAAAAATTATATGTTCATTAGAAAAAATTGCATGAAAGAGAAATAAAATAATATAATTATTATTATATTATATACCAAATATATATATATAATATATATTTTCATATACAGGAGAAAAATAATGTCTTTTATATAAAATAATTATATAAATATAATTTTTCTAATTTTTTTTGTGATTATATATATAAGTATATGTACTGACTATTTCAATAGATATATTATTAACGGAAAATAAAATGTTATACATTTTTTTTTTTTTTTTTTTTTTTTTGATAAAACCATACGTGAGAATAGTTTGATGGATATATAAATAGATATATATATGTATGTAGGTAATTTTTCTCATATTTCCTCAGGATTTGGATAGATACATTGAAAAATATATCATATGTATAGTTTACCCATGTGAATATATATCCCGTATTATATATTTTGTTTCCATTCACATTTTACACACGTCCATCGTATTTTAATACACATATACATCCTTCAATATATATATATATATATATATATTTATTTATTTATATTTATTTATACATCTTTATTTTTACCATTAGTATTATTTTTTTCTCCTTTTGTTTGTTTGTTTGTTTGTTTATTTGATTTAACAAAATGTTGGATATTTTGAAGAACAAAAGAAACAAGATAATTTTTTCTTCAGATGATGAAGAAAGTAATGATGATAGTGAACAAATAAATACAGATAATATTAGTAAAAATGTACAAGATTATGGAAATCCAGATTTGGATCCTAATAAAAACATTCAGGAAAATTTTGAAGAGAACACGGATAATAATATAGAAGACTCACATATATTAAATAAAGAAAATATTCAGTATAAAAGTGATGATATTACTGCAGCTAGCCAAATAATCAAAAATGTTATGGATGAAATTAATATAAGTGAAAATAACTTACATGAGAAAAGCAAGAAAAAGAAAAAAAAGTTGAAAAAGAAACTGGCCGAAGATGATGATGATAATAATAATAATAATGATAATAATAATGATAATGATAATAATAATGATAATGATAATAATAATGATAATGATAATAATAATGATAATGAGAGTTTTCCTAATTCAAACGAAAACATATCAACGAATAAATTAAAAAAAAAGAATTTTATTATAAATAATAATGTAAAAGAGCAAGATATACATGACAACATAGGTTACAGTCATTCTAATAATTCACATGAAACCGATAAAGTAAATGACGAGGATAAAGAGGAAAATTATGATGTCAAAGATAGTAATAGGAAAAAAAAAAAAAAAAAAAAAAAAAAGGAAATTACTCAGAAAGAGATAGATAAAAATAAAAATAGAGCAAAATATGAATATTCTAAAAATAATGAAAATTATAAAAATAGTGATGATGATATAAATAATATATATGATGAAAAACATCAAAACAGTGATGATAAAAACGATGATGATTCTTTAAATGATAATCCTGATAATGATTATGGTGCGAATGATGATAAAGAAAATAATAGAACTTTTGATGAAACGGAAAATAACGATTTTAAAGGAAAACGAAGAAAAACAAAAAACTCTAAACTTATGGAAGATATAAATCCAAATGAAGACAAAAAGAAGTTAAAATCAATACAAATATCTTTTTCAAAAAAAGAATACAATATTGAAGGATATCTTATGGAATGTTTAAAGGTTCTAATTCCTTTAAACATGAGAGATATTTTTCTAGGTTCAGAAAATATTATATTAGATAGTATGAATACAGGAGATATAAAAAATATGGAAATATTTTGGTTTAATAAATTGACAAAAAATAGACAAAAAAGTATTATTGAATGTTATACATCATTAAATAAACAAAAGAAAAAAGGAAAAGTAGAAGACAATAATATTATAGTGTTTAATAGTAATAGTGTTAGTAACATGGAAAATAATGGAATCCACCTGAGTTATCTAAATAATGAAAAGGACGTGAATGAAAAAAATAATGGAAATGTAGAAAATAATATGTATAATATTGATAATAATAATAATAATAATAATATTATGAAGAAAGGGGGAGAAGGCCATTCTTTAAATGTACCACGAGAAGATGAGATATTCGATAATAATAAAGAAGTTATTATTGTTGAACATTTGGTACATATATGTAATAATCAAATAAAACTTATCAAAGAATATATTTCATATATAAAGAAAAACATATATGATTTAAGTTCAATTAGCGAAAACAACAACAAAATTAAAGAATTGAAAATATTAGAACCGTTAAAAAGAAGAGAATATTTTTTTTATTTATACATAGCAGTATCTCTGAAATATGCTGAGGAGAGAATAGCAAACGTATATTGTGTTCCAGCAGTTATCAATCCAGATATCAGAGGTTTTAATTTACATCCCATGTTTACTCATATAAATAAAAAACTCGAAGAAAAAACAAACAAAAAGGAAAATATAGGAAATCCTTGGGAAAAGCTTAAATTATTAAAAAAAGGAAATAATAAAAAAAATGATGGACACACTAGAAATGAATTAAATAAAGGAAAACTTAAAGAAAATAGTACCATGAATAAAAGTGAAATGGATGATAATTTGTTTGAAAATAATATTAATATGAAAGATACACAAGAAGATATGAAAAATATAGATGATACTGAAACAAGTGATAAAAAAGAATTAGATGATTTAGAAAAGAAGAAAAAGGCATTAGAAGAAATGAAAAGAAAGAAAAAAGAAAAAGATCATAAAAAAACATTTAATATTTATTCTTTATTAGAATCAGCAGCACAATTTTATGGTGAAGGTCCAAAATATTGTAATCCAAATATGCATGAATTTTATAAATCAAATAATAATCAATTAGTATATATAAAACCACCTACAAATGTAGAAGAAAAAAATTTATTAATAAATTTCTTTTTACAGTTTCCAAGTTTAAATAAAAAATTAGAATATAACAAAAAACGTATATATGCAGAAAATTATGGACTTATAAAAATTATTAGAAATGCAGAAAATTTACCTATAAATTTCGAATTAAATACAGAACCTTGGAAAAATGCTGAATATGAAGAATTATGGAATGAACAAAATAAACTTAACAATAATCAAATATGGAACATGTCTAATATAATTAATTATGATAATCTTTTAGAATATAACCAATTCTCAACTACAAAAACGGATTTTCTTAATCATACAGATGTAAGTAGAAGCGTCTTAAGAAAAAATGAATTTGATGATAATGATTATCAAAAGAGTTGTGCTATTAGTGAATTTGAAAAAAGTATGGCAAGAAGTGAATATGAAAGAGGTGAAGATAAGAAGGAATATTCTCGAGACGAATATGTTCATCTGGATTCTATACATATCGGGGAAAATAAAATGGAACCCAAAAAAAATAATCAACTAGATGATACAGATATGAAAAAAGATATGAAACCACAAGAAAACAATAATATGGATAATGATATATTACCAAAAGTGGAACATAAAAATGAACAAATAAGAATAAATATGGACAATATAAAGGAAGAACATGATGATAAATCTGATCAGAATAATATATCACATAATGTATCATATGGTGAAGTGAAAAAGACCGAAATGAGAGAAAAAAAAAAACCAGAAATTATAACAAAGAAATTGAAAAAAAGTATAACCCATGATGACATGAAACAGATGAAATTAACTTCCTTTTTAAGTAAAGAAAAAATAAATAAAAATACGAATGTATTGAAAAAAGAAGAAGAGAGTACTAATCACATTGATAGTATGAAGAATGTATACAATGTATGTTCCGAAAATAATATGAATGATAATAATTTAGGGGAACATATTGTAAAAGATGAATTAAATGATGAATCAAATTTAAAAGATCCTGCGGATAATATGGATTATATTATAAACATAAAAAGAAAGAAAAAAAAAGTATTAGATGATGAACAAATGAATCATTTTACAAATGATAATGCTCATAAGGAAGCAGATGTTATGGAATCAAATTCGTTGACTGATAATAAGGAAAATGCTGAACGTAGCAATACATTTTATAATAATAATACAAAAGAGGGAACAAAAAAAAATTCTCTTTTAAAGGAGAGCGAGAATAAGGAAGATGATTGGCATAGCGAACATCTGGAAGAAGAGAAGGAAAAAAAAAAAAACAAGGAGAAGAAAAGGTAAAAAATATATATATATAAATATATATTGTATATTTTTTATATATTTTTTATATATATTTATTTTTTTTCTAGAATTATGGATGACAAGATGGGCTATGTCTTTGAATTGGAAGCAGAGGAAAGTGAAGATGAAAATCTCGAAGATCCAGAAGAAAGAAAGATGAATCAAATTTGAAAGATAATGAGCATAATATGGATTATATTATAAACATAAAAAGAAAGAAAAAAAAAGTATTAGATGATGAACAAATGAATCATTTTACAAATGATAATGCTCATAAGGAAGCAGATGTTATGGAATCAAATTCGTTGACTGATAATAAGGAAAATGCTGAACGTAGCAATACATTTTATATTAATAATACAAAACAGAGCACAAAAAAAAATCCCTTTTTAAAGGAGAGCCAGAATAAGGAAGATGATTTGGATAGCGAAAATCTGGAAGAAGCGAAGGAGAAAAAAAAAACCAAGGAGGAGAAGAAAAGGTAAAATATGTATATTTATATATATATATATATATATGTATATATTTTTTTTCATGTGTGTTCATATATATATATATATTTTTTTTTTTTGCTAGAATCATGGATGACAAGATGGGCTATGTCTTCGAATTGGAAGCAGAGGAAAGTGAAGATGAAAACCTTGAAGATCCAGAAGAAAGAAAAAAAATTGAACAGTTTAAAAAAGAACAGTATGAAGAAAATGAATATGAAGATGATCAATCTAATAGTGAAGAGTAAGTTATTTTGTTATAAGAATACATGTGATATATATATATATATATATATATTTTAATATGCATTTTTTTGGATATTGTGTTAGCCTCCATTTTATTCCTCCCATATAAATAAAAATAATATATATATATACATAAACAAATATACATTTTTTTTTTTTTTTTTTTTTTTCTTTTATTTGGTGATTACGTCTTTTTAGTCTCAAAGAATTTATTAACAACGAAGAATATAACAGCGATAATGATATTGTTAAATTAAAACACGCAGAAGAAATGGAAAAACTAGAAGAAGATTTATTTTATAAAAAATTTACATATCAAGGAAAGCAATTTAATGATGAGTTAACGAATAAAGAAAAATTAGAGCTTGAAAGGGAAAAACAACTTTTAAGAAAAAAAAAATTATTATTAAATTGTAGTATAGGTAATGTAAAATATAGTGATTTTGAATCCGATACTAGTACAGATAGTGACGATTCTAAAGGAGATTTTAAAAATCCTTTGTATGAACCATATAATGAATCAGAACATACAGATATATTAAAAAAAAATAACAATTCATTTGAATACTTGTATAATGATAATGTTTTTCAAAAAGGAGAATGCCTCAACGAAATCGTGGACGAAAAAAAAAAGAAAAGAAGTAATTTGCATTATATAAATATGAGCATATATATGTTTTTCTGTGTTATATATTATGTAGAATATTTACTATGTATAAATTAATGAATATACATTACTTATATTGAGCACGTAAATGTATAATATATATATATATTTTTTATATTTATATTTCTATATATATATATATTTATTTGAATTTCTTAGTTCTGGAAAAAATGGACAAAGTTATTTACACAAAGGAAGTAAAAACAAATGAAGGAAAAAAAATCGTGATCAAGAAAAAAAGAAAAATCCGCTTTCATCAAAATTTATCCGATGTTACTGTAACAGAAGAAGAAAAACTGGATGAATATGAAAAGACAAAAAAAAAACAAAAAAAACAAAATGCAAATTTAATAGAACATAACAAGGTCGAAATTAATACAAATAATATTATGAATCATAATAATAAAGCATCAATAAAATGGAATAACAATATTAAAGATATTAGTGAGTTAGACACTCCAACAAATTCAGAAGTTTTTAAAGGCTTTAGGAAAGTACAAGAAAAATAATAAAATGTATATATATAAATATAAAAATATATATGCATTTGTATATTTTTTTTTTTTTCTTTTTTTTTTTTTTTTTTTTTTTTT
>NC_033658.1:1692333-1694201 GCF_001601855.1 Plasmodium reichenowi | reverse complement strand
AAGAAAAAACATTAAAAGAAAGAAAAAAAAAAAAAATATATAAAATGCTAATATACCATAAATTTTGTAAATATAAGAAAAAAAATGAAGATTTATTTATTAACATAATTTACAATAAGCATAATTCGTTATTTGGTAACTTAAACAAGAGCGGGAAAAAATATATTCACACATGTACAGCTCTAAAAAGAAAAGATAGACTAAGGTGTGAGAGGAAAATAAAATTAAAAGAAAAGTTTAAAATTATTGTTTATGCGTCATTATATTTTTTTACATGTGATTATTTATATCATGAATTTATTTTAAAAAATAGTAAGAATGAAAAAAACGAAGAAAAAAAAAGAGAACCAAATATTGAGGTCGTTCGTTTAAATAATGGAATTATACACAAAGGAAGTGATAATAATAATAATAATAATAGTAATAATAATATATATAAACAAAATGATATTGTAAAAAAAGATCAGTCCTATTTTTTTCTTTATAGTAATCCTTTTGTAAATTTTTTCATAGATAGTATTAAAAAATTAAACATTTTTATCAAGTCAAATACGATACATAACGAAAATGAGGATAAGCAAGGTGACAAGAATTTGAAAAAGTTTGATAAAAAAAATGATGAGAAGGAAAACAATTCTTATGAAATAAAAATTACAAGGGGGAGTAGAAATAAAAATATATATGAAAATTCAAATATGGATAAAGAAAAATTATACAAAGGAGATTATCATAATAATAATAATGATAATTACAAAAAACATAACAATAATAATAATAATAATATGACTAATATATTTACAAATCATATATATAACAAAAATTATTTTTTTAATAAATGCAACTTATTTTTACTTTGTAATGGATTAATATTTATTACATGGAGAATAAGCGAAGTGCTAACAAATAAAAGATTATTTCATTTTATGTGTAGGAATTTTATATGCTCTTATAATAATATAAAAAAGAAATATATACATACACTTATTACATCTAGTGTTAGTCATATAACTTTTCCACATTTTTTATTTAATATGTGGGCTTTCTATACTATTACAAATACATTATTATCCCCAGAAATAGGAGAAAGCAAAAAGAAATTTTATTTTTTTAATTATAAATCTAATGTATTACAACAAAAAATGAATGATCAAGATATTATTAATATATGTGTATTATCTTCTATATGTTCAACTATACCATATATTCTATTAAATAAAAAGAATCAAATACTTGGAGCATCTGGTTCTATCATGGGATTAGTTTATATATTATCAACACTCAAACCAAATGAAGTGTTTATTTCGATATTTCCATTGCCTTATTTAAAATTAACAGCATTACAATTATGCCATTTAAGTATATTAACAAATATATTCTTTCTTTTTTTTAGAAAAAAAAAAATAAATCATTTCAATATTGCATGGTCAGCACATATTTTTGGTCTTTTAGGTGGTGCATTATATAATATATATCAAAGAAAAATAAAAAATAATAATAACTATTATCCATTTATTCAACTCTCTATAAAAAATGGATATTTAGATTATGTTAATTCATATTTAGATCTTCTTGATATGTTAAAATGTTTTCACCTACAAACAAAAATGTTCTTCTCTCTAGATATAAAAACAATGCAATCACTTAATAGAAAAATACAGTCTATTAAATCACACACTGCACAACGAAGAATGCATTTCCAAATTAAAAAAATGAAAAACTTGGAGTTCTTATCTAAAAGAAACCAATTACAATAAGGATAATAATGTATACAAAAAAAAAAAAAAAAAAAAAAAAAAAAAAAAAAATTAAAAAAAAAAAAAAAAAAAAAAAAAAAAAAAAAAAAATTAATATATATATTTATTTATAAT
>NC_033658.1:1690385-1692233 GCF_001601855.1 Plasmodium reichenowi | reverse complement strand
TATATATATATATTTATTTATTTATTCTTTTTAAATATTTCTGTTTTTAAAACCAGTGCTTTTCAATATTTATATAAAACACTAATATAATTATATTATATAATATTTACTATATTATAGAAAAATATATTTTTCATATCATGCCCCACCCAAAAAAAAAAAAAAAATTAAATAAAATAAAATATTAATAAATAATATAAACAAAAATACAAATAATAATATATAATAAAAATGTCACATTTTATATTATATATTTAGATATTTAGAATGATAAAGTAATCAAAGGTTTAATTCATATAAAAAAAAATATATATATTATATTATATATATATATATATTAATATATAATAAATAGTTATTAGTAGAAAGTTTTTTTTTCTCTATATAGATGTTAAGTACATTTCTTCTTGCATGTATATAAAAACATACACGACGGCTAAAAAAAAGAAAAAAATTCATATACTTAAAAAGATTATATATATAATATATTATAATATATATTTATATAAACTTAATTATATATGGTCATATGTATATTGAATGTAATATTAATATTACGTATAAAATAATAGTATATAATATTTAATAAAAATTTTTACAATAATAAAAATATTATAATAAAGCATTTTCTAAAATATACATTTATATATTAAATATATATATTTATATTATTTATTTTTTTTTTTTTTTCTTCTTTTATTTTCATCTATTCTTTTTGTATATTATAAAATATAAATATTTAAAAAATATATAATATATATATATATATATATATATCTATTTATAGTTAATTTTTTATATAAATTAATTATACATTTATATATTATATATAAATATCTATAGCATATATAAAGATTATATATCGAAACAACTTTTTTTTTTTTTATTTATTTATATATATATATATATATATATATTTTTTTTTTTTTTAATTTATTATTTCATATATTTTAATTTGTTATATAATTAATTCACTATGAAGAAGTATATATTTTTCTTTCTCTTTTCTTTTATAAATTTTTTTTTTGTGTACGATGTTATATGTACAAAAGAAGTAACATCAACAAATGATGATCCTTTAACACCCCTCAACAGATTTGATAAATATTATTTACGTATGTTTAAAAAAGTACCAAGATTACAACAAAATGGATCAAATATTATCAACGTAAGGAAATAAAAATATATACCCTGTTTAGTATTTTAACTAAATATATAATATATATATATATATATATATATAATGTTATTTTCTTTTTTTTTCCTGTAGGGTGTTAATATGAAAAATACAGTTATTGTATTGTACTTTTTCGCAAAATGGTAATCAAAAGAAAAAAAAAAATTTTAATTCATATTTTTAAGTATTCTTTTTATAATTTTTTTTTTTTTTTTTTTTTTTTTTGTGTGTGTAGGTGTCAAGCTTGTACAATGCAAAGCACAGAAATGGTAATAAGAAAAAAATAAAATATATAAATCGTATGTATATATATATATATATATTATCCTTTGCTTTTTAATTTTTTTTTTTTTTTAGGATAAATTACAAAAATATTACGGAAAGCGCATATACTTATTAAAGGTTGACCTAGACAAAAATGAAGCACTTGCAAGAAAATTTTCAGTAAAATCATTACCCACAATTATTCTTTTAAAAAATAAAACTATGCTAGCAAGAAAAGATCACTTTGTCTCAAGCAATGATTTGATAGCATTAATTAAAAAACATTTATAATATAAAGAAGATATATATGAAATATAAATAATTAATTCTATTAATATATACAAAAATGAGGATAATACAAATTGATATATATATATATATATATATATTTAGAAATATTTTTTTTT